>NW_008678661.1:86571-102891 GCF_000695815.1 Acanthisitta chloris
CAGCACATAAAAGTTCAACAGGGTATCCTTCCTCTCACTGGCACATTGGACCTACATCCCAGAGTAGTCATGGACTCTGCTAGTTGTTCCAATTTAAATGTTATTTTCTGGGCTGGAAACTGCACCATCCCCTGCTACTTGGGCATCCTCAACCTGTGGTTGGGCAGCTGGGGCATTAGCCATTGCAACTCTGGCTGTGATGATAGAGTCAGCACAGTGCTGGCTTGCCCTGGCCCATGCAGCTCTTGTCCTGCTCCTCCTACCACTACGCTGAGACATGCACTCACCCCAACATGACTGTGTGCTGGTCCAGCTGAGGAGCAGCACAGTGAGGAAGTTTAGGGAGCACTTGCAGTTTGCTTACTCTTTTGCTGGACCTGGGTCACCATGCAACTGCAGAAGTGGCAGTGCCAGCACTAAAGAGTAGGTGATGTGAGGGCAGGAGCTAGATGTGGGGGAACGTGGGATGTAAAGGAGGTTTGAGCCAGGCATGAAGCACTTGTGCTGCAGTGCTGTCAGCCAAATCCACAAGCAAATGCGATTCACAGCCACCAGGCAGTGAGCCCAGGCTGAACCCACTGCTTCAGTGACACTAATCTTTGAGCTGCCTTGTTTAACACTAACTCAGGTGTAACTGCAGAAACTGTAGTCACACATTTCAGTGTTAAAGGGCCATGTCCCATCAGTCTCATGCTGTGAGCAAGCTATTCCCCCTAATGTATTCCTGAATATTTCACCTGCAAAACAGTCTCCACAGGAGGAAGGAAGCACACTGGGTGCTGGGGCTGTTTGGTGAACTAGTAAGGAGCTCACCCTCTGGGTACTCTGCAGCCATGCTCCTGCAACCTTCAAGAGAGGCAAAGGGTCAGTTTGCACAACTTTCTTCACCAGGGAATGGCATACAGCACTTGCCTAGGACATGCTGAGAGGTAATTTAAGACTGTGACTGACAGATTTATTCCTATTTCCTTCTCAGATACGCAGTTAGTAAATAGAGGTGATGGTGCTGGGACTGGCATAGGTGCAGTGACAGATTGGCTTTACTTGAGTACACATGTGTGACTTAGGTGTTCAGGCTGATTACAGACATCCAAAAATTTGGCTTTGAAGCAGTATGTTACTTCATGTGTTTTCTGCATTAGAAAAGGGGAAGTTCTTGGTTTGAGTGGGCCTATCCCATCTTTGATTTCCCAGTTTGAACCATACATGGGAATTCAAAGGTATCATCTGATCCCATAGGACCCTAGATAATGATGGAAAAAACTGGACAATGCAGGTATTGCTGCTTCTGAATTCAAGGTGGCACCTACACTCCTGTGCTTTGTAACCCACTCCTACAGGGTTCTATGAAGAAAAGCAGTGTACACCCCAGTTGCCTGATCACTATCCCAGAAATAGGGATCTTAGGTCAGATATTGGAAAAAAGTTCTTTACTCTAGAGTGGTGAGACACTGACACAGGTTGCCCAAGGAAGCTGTGGATGCCCCAACCCTGTCAGTGTTCAAATCCAGGCTGGATGATGCCTTGAGCAACCTGGTCTGGTTGGGAGGTGTCCCTGCCCGTGATGGGGGTGGGTGGGACTAGATGATCTGTAAGGTCCATTCCAACCCCTAAAATTCTATGAGTCTATGAAATGCAGTCCTGGAGATGCTGGTGCAGGACTAGTCCAGTGCTGCAAACTATTGGCTCAGGCTAAGGCTTAGACATAAACTGTCTGGTTTTTTACAGTGTACAGCCCTTGTTGCCAGCTCCTGAGCAAAAAACCAGCTGAGCCCTGGTGAACAGTAGGATCATTTTGTGTGACCTATTTTCTTGAATATATTTTTTCCTATAAATGTACACAAATTAAAAGGAATTAGGAACCTTGCAAAAAGTTGTGTATTGCACTTGAAACACAGGAAATTCACAGGGCCCTGGTGGGCATAACAGTTTCTCCAAGTCTCCAGAGCAGCCAGCCCAGCCCCACGAGCATGGGTACCTGTAGGCTGCTGGGATCTTTGGGATGAACCCCAGGTGTAGCCCAAATTCTCCCTCTTGGTGTCACAGTGCAATGCCTTAGCTCTTCTGCTGTTTCTGTAACTCCCCAGAGCCACGGTACATCCAAGGCTTGTTTGCAAAACTCATCAGCCTATGATGAGTGGCCCAGCAGATGTCTTACAGACTTATGGGTACCTCTTCTGCTGCTGTTTGCTTCCCTCATGCTACCCCTCTGCAAACACCAAACCGAAGGGGCTGCTGGCTCCTCCTGAAGAAGCTGCTGCTCAAAATGCAGAGTAAGCATAAGGTAAAAAGAGCCTATTTTTTGTGCATGGAGAGGAGAATATTCACAATGCTTGTTCCAGGGAAGGAAGAAAAAAGCTCTGGGGGATGGTGCAGGAGTGATTTCTGAACAGTGAAAAAGCTTTTAATAGCAGTATATCTTCCTGAATCAACACAGTCAACCAATAATATTACAGAGTTAAATATCACACTAACTTCTTTAATATCTTCCTCCCTATGGTCCTAACCTTTACTCACCCATCTATGCTACCTGCCTCCTGTATTTCCTACCTTCTTTCTCTTTCTGAGCCTGTTCTGCCTTCCCTTCATGATGCCCACATGTTCTCCAGCAGTAAATAACAGCTGCTCTTTAGAAGGTAGTGATGAATTGGGAGAAAATGAGAAAAAAAAAAAAAAGCAAAAACAAGCTGAAGTCAAATTTTCTGTGGTTGTTAAAAGGCATTAAATCTGACCCTGGAGATTCACTAGTTTGAAACCCCAGGGCTCTCTGGTCAAGGCTGTTGAGCAAAGAAAACCTGTGTGTGTGGGGGGGGAAAGGCTGTGGGTCTGCACACTGCTCACAGCTGGGCTGGCACCAGGCTCTCTGTGAATTGCACAGAGCAGAAGGCAGCACTAAAGTTTTCTCTGCTTTTCTCTAGGACTCAGAAAGAAGTGAAGGCTTGCTTTGAAAGCACACATTCTACCCCACAGGCAGCCCAAAGGACACATCTGTTTATGTCCTGAGAGGTGTGTTAGTGCAGGACAGGACCAGAGTTTTCAGCTCTTTGCCCAAGTTTGCATCTTATTAACAATGTGGCCTTGTAAAATTTCCTTGGCTCGATCAAGACAATGCCCCTAATGGGCCTCAGAAACCTTTGGAGAAAGGCTTTGACTGGGATTAATCTTTACAGAATAAAGGAGTTGCTTTTCACTTTGGCAGCATGGACAACATGGGTAGGTATTCCACCCAGCAAGTCCTGCCAGCATTTAAGGATTCAGATACTCAATGGGGATTTATTATTTAGTCAAAAGCAGAGACAAAATTAGCAAGGATAAAACAGAATTTACAACAGCTATGTGTAAACTTCTATCAAACACAATTTTTGCTCAGAGCTTAGCCTACAAATTTGCCATGTAGTCCTCCTTTTCATTGCAAAACAAGTATATGATGTCTTTATAGTGGAAAGATCTAACATAAGAATAAAGTGTTTTTTGCATTCATTTTCAGTCACACTGATGCAAACATACAGAGATGTCTGTAACCGTGCTTTAAGTGAAGATCTGAAAAAACTGCCATGCATATATTTTTTTCTAGACTCCCAGAAGCCGTGAGTCAATCACAGCTGATTATGCATAGAAAGTCCCAGATAACCTTGTTGGAATTTCATTAGAGGCACAGTGCAAAAATTGTGCAGACATGCAGAAGCTGAGGTAGAATATAGAAATACAGATATTTTAATGTTTAAAAACTGCTGGTAAATGCAAAGGAGTTCCCCAGACAGCATTCATTAGTATAAAATATGGTTTTCCCCTGCTGTTACTCTAGTATTTTGGCTTTCCATCTTCATTTCCTCTAGTCAAACATACCATTGGTGTCAGTCTTCCCTTGCCACCCTAAGGGCTTGAAGCAAGTGTGGTCCCTGAGACCTAGCACATGGCTACATGAGAGTGACAGTTCCTATGGGCTCCCCCATCCCTGTGGGTGTTGCTCATCTCCTCTTGCTGAGCTATGGTGCCACAGCAACTCCCAAGTAGCTCTGACCCCTCCCACAATGAAGAGGTGTGCAAAAACATGTCATGGCAAAAATGGGATGGCATTAACTCAGAGCATGTCTTCACCTGCAGGATGGAAAGCTGTGCAAGGAAAGAGGCTTACTCTGCCAGCTTCCCAAATGGGGCAAGCAAAGTCAGCCCCTTGCGGGGCTGCACTGGAGTAGGTTAGGGGTCTGCATCGTGCTTACCTTGGGCAGTAGCAGAGGCACTCAGAAACAGCCTTACAGTCTGCTTGGATCATGTTTTCTTTTTCTGCTTTATCTTCATCCTAAGTACCATCCCTAAATAGCTTAATGAAGCAGAGACCATAAACTCTGCTATTCATTTAGCCGAAAAATGTGCCAGCTTGACAAAGAAATAGTATATTAATTGAATAAGTTTTTTTGCATATCAAGGCATGTGGAGAAATAGATTTAATACTGAGCAACAATTTAGAAAATATGCTGTTCATTATGCTCTGTTCATAGGTATTTTCCTAGCTTGTTATCTACATAGACATGCATATATATGGTAGTTAACATCTTCTATATTTTGATATTTGTCCACATGCAGATACATTTGGGGGAAAACATAAGTGTGCATTTAGTTTTTAAGATATTTAGTATGCATTTGCTGTAGGTATTCAGCAACACTTTTTCCATCACAAATATGGTTATTTCACATGCTCACAACCAGAAAGGCACAAGCATTTGGCCTACATTTTTCTGTGCTTGACTAGCCTAACCAAGAATGTTGTTCTTGGAGGGATGTATAAAATTTCTTGAGATTGTTTTTTTTTTATTTTGGAAAATGAAAAACAGAACATCCCCTGTAGTTATTCCTTTGAACTGGGATAATGAAATTCAAAAGTTGGAAAAGATATTATTTAATTACTTACTGAGGACTGAGATGTTAAAAATATAACATCATCACAATAATAGCAAGAGTCGTAGTAGTAAAAACCAGCAATAACCATCACAAAAATAATAATAATAATGCAGAGAGGCCTGGGCATCCTGGGGATCCTCTGCAGTGCAATGGAGGGTTTGTATCTCACTGCCAGGGGACAACATACCCTGTTGTGTGGCTGCTCTGCAAGGAGGAGGGTGACAGTTACAGTCTGGCTTCCCAGGACTTCCTTCTATGACTTTGAGGAAAAACATTTTATCTTCTACAGTTTCTGGTTAATCTCAGTAGAGTTTTGATGAGCCATGAGATTCATACCTTGCACTGCCCATGTTCACACCATGACTTCAGGAGCGTAAACCTGACTCTGCCTTGGTATTTCCATAGGCCTAGGGACTTCCATTTTTAACTTTCCTCATCTTGAGATTTTGAATCAAAGACTAGAGAAAGTAGTGGCACTTTTTTTAATGTTTCTGTACCAGTGTTCACATGGCCATGCAATGAGCTGGATCCACAGTCCTTATCTGGCTCAAAGCTAATCTTTACTTTTCTACTGCCATTGGCAGATTAACTTTCAGCAGCTGAAAGGGGAAAGGTAGGGCTGGACAAGGGAAGCATTAGAGACTAAGGAGAAGGTAGTGAGGTCTACGGGACAACCAATTTAGTGAAAAACAGCTCACAAATTGATTGTGACTAACAGAAAATAACATCCTTGCAGAGCATAGCTTGCAATAGGTAGTACTGTTAAAGGGCATTTCTTACCCTCTGTTAAATTTGCACTTGCAAAATGTACTATTATATAAACAACTAACTATACTATAAAATAATTAACTCTGTTTTTCTACATTTTACTGTTCTTTGATTCTCAAATAAAGCACAGAAGAGGAGCCAGTGAGGGAATTAAGGAAAAGAAAGAGAAGATAAAGGAATTGAAAAATGGTTCTTTGGCCTGAAAAGCAGTGATGAGCAGAAAATTTTCTCTTTAGTTTATGGAAATTACAGTCTGCTGCCTAGATAGAGATAACTTTGCAATGCAACTTTATTCTTGCTGAGCTTTTCTTTCCTTTAATCCTGCTGACTAGAAACAGTCTATTTCTGTACTGTAAGCATCCTATGCTTCAACTGAAAAGCCTTAATTTAATTTTTCCAGACAGAAATAATCTTGAGATTCATATGTGTCACTACTGTTTTCTGGCTCCATGGAGAGAATAAAATGTATAAATCAGGTACTGTAGTTTGTCTGTGTTTCATCTGCTGGGAAAAGACTAGTGAGAGGGATTCTTTGTGGAGATTAATCCGATAACAAAATTATAAATGAGCTGCTTGCATGGCAGCAGCAGTTGTTAGATGAGAAGAGCAATGTGGAGTATAAAAATGCATAGCTATCTCATGAACTAGTCATAGCTGGCTTAATTTCACTGAAGTTGCTGGAATTGTGCTTCTATTTTTCTTCCAGCTGAAAAGCAGAAAAGTAAAGAGTTTTCATCAAAAACAGTGCAACATGTATTTCACAGAGACTTAAATATTGGGCTGATAGGCATGAAAAAGCCAAAAGAGAAGTATGTAGACAGTTTTTCTCATTTGATGGGAATCACTGACTCAGACTGACACACCACAGACAACTGATTTAATCCCCTTGATATCTCTCTAAGAAAAGATGGGGAAATTGCTAACAATGGTGAAAGGGCTGGCAAGACAAAATGCTGCCATGCTGTGAGAAGCACTTCATAATGCAGCTCTATGGCCATGGTCATCTGTACAATGAAACCCCAAGTTACTTGGTTTTCCACCACCACTGTGGATTTGCAAAGGCTCTGGCCATGGCTCACCAGCCCCAGGCTGGGTCCCAGCACCTGGATTTTCCCCATGTCTGCTGTCAGTGCACATCTCCAGTGTTAGCTATATTTTTTCTCAAATGTCTGTTTAGATTTCACATATGTTTTTTGTCATTGCCTTTCCTGTGTTCCTCACATACAGGCAGAAAGTCCCTTTGCTCTCTGCAGCACTTCGTGCAGAGCTTTCAGAGGGTGTAAATCATAGAAACAGTGGCCCAGTGCCATACCAGTTATGGGGATCATGGATTTGTCAGCAGCAGGTCACACACCTATTTCTATAATGTTTGTTGTAAAATATGGATGCTGGTCATGCCATCATATTTTATGGTTGTTGTCAGGGTTGTTTTTACAACTGAGAAAGTGGAGCAGCCACCCAGGAGCTCCCATCTGTGGCTGCACCACAAAGTGAGAAAACCTCATGGGGAAACTAAACTGAGCAGAAAATTATGTCCCCTAGCATTTGTTGGTGGGAAATTAGACCAGTGATGTCAAAATTTTCTTGTTTGGTCAGCAAAACAAATTTGAGCACATAGGCCCAGCATATGTATATTTATTTCCTTATATATAAATTACATAAATGTAGGAGTGTACTAATATCACAAAATTAGAAATTAAACTAGGAAGAGATAAGGGTGGAAAATTGCTTATTTTATTTTTAAATGTAATTAATTAATGGCACAAAAATTTTTTTTTCCTGCAGCCTGATGGCTTGTATTGTGCAGCTGTGATGTGCACACACCCTGCCTTGGAGATCACCAGTTTAGACAGCCCACACACACCAGGGGCCCTGAAACCCTCCCTGGAAAGCAATGTCTTCCCCTTACCCACAGGAGACTGTGTTTCTCTCACATCTAGCCACTTTCTCCTCCCCACCCGCTCTGCTCAGAGCACAGATGTCTCCACTTCAGCACTTACTGCTCTGGAAGCATTGCCTCTAGAAATCCTCTGCCCTGGGCCCCTCTGTTAACAACTCTAATGTTGCTTGTATCAGGTTAATGCAATCACTTAAGCAGCAGGTGCTGAGCTTTTAATTACATCCACGTTCAGCCTGCACAGCACACAGATGTGTTATTTTTGTGCTCAATATACACATCTGTTCGAATTATTCTAAAGCACTGAAGTCAGAACAGTGAAAAAATGATCAAAGTATACTCTTGAATTTTTGTACAACCGGTATTCAGGCAATAAACTTTGGTTACAAAATTACCAGACCTCTTCATCATTCACTTTATCCCGTAGAAGTAGCAGACCCCACCTGTCTTCTGGTGTCCTGCTCTAAGCCTAATGGCACCACTAGTCAGAGCTCAAGCAAAACCTCAAGAGTCTTTCCATACGACCAAGCAACAGAAAGACCTTGACTAACACATTCACATGCCTTCTCTCCAGACATAAGAGAAAATTGGTTTGACCATCTTCTCAGGTCCAGGAAGCAGACCCTGTCCTTCACGGTGGGCAAAGCCCTTGGATCTCACCAACCCCAGCTTTCTGCTTAAATCACCTTGCAGCCTTCTGCCATTCTCTCGTCTCCTAACACTAACCCCTAAGATTAAACACAGACTGACTGGCCAGACCAGATTCCTGGTGATGGCCCAACTTGGAGCATCATCCATCCTTTGCTCTTAGGGGTATTTTTTTTGTGTAGGCTTCACAGGAAACATAGTTTTTTCTTCTGCAAGATGCTAAAGATGTTTGTGTTGGCTCTGTACTAGGGCTGTCCCTCACCCACTTGGCTCTGGAGGAGGCAGCCCTTGCCACGCCTTGAGCATCCAGGGTGTGGGAACAGTCAGTTATCTTAAGGGGCAAAGGCATTTCTCTTCATTCACAGTAGATTTTGTGTCAAGTTAAGGTTTCTGTGAGGGTTATGAAAAATGGCACAAAGCCCAAAAATTTTTCATGCATTTAGTAGGACTTTGACCACCACCAGGGCTGTGGCTGATGGTGATAACTGGTGTTGCCTGCACCTTTGATGGGCCTGGGGGCTGTCAGCTGAGGGCTAGGGGTCTATCTGGTGTTTGAATCAAGAAATCCAAAGCTTCTGATCCCTCCTGCTGGGGACATCATTATGCAGGAGGCTGAGCTAGGAAGCAGGCTTGTGTCAAAAGCCTTTTCTCACCTTTTGCACTCCGAGTCCCATAGTGTACCTCAGGGATGGTTCTGCAAGCTGATCACAAGTTTAGGGTTGAACCCCATGGGGAAAGATGACTAATGGCCTCAGCAAATATCCACACCTGCAATCTTCATAGCTCCTTGTGTCTAAAATCCAATAACTAACTGAGGATGTTTGCTCCAGTCTGTAGCACCTGAGAGGTCATGAAGGCAGCTGCCTTCAATTACAGCCCATCTCGTCTCTCTTTTCTCAGGTGTAATTCTCTGCCTGAATGGACTTAAGGGCAGGGTACTGACTGGTGCTGGAAAATCAATAGCCCCAGGAATGAAAGTCATTGCTGGCATTTAGATAAACTTAGTCTGCAGAAGGAGAGGAGCTGAAAGTATTAGCCAAGATTTTTGCTCCCTTCCTTTCTTGCTGTTCCTCGGTGTGTTACTCAGGCTGTGTTAGGATTTCTTGTAACTGGGAGTTAGGAAATCTGTGTCCTTGGGAGGCCAGATTGCTTCTGGGAGGGGCTGGCAAGAGTAAGATTCCCCATGCTATTTGTGGGAATCAGAATCCTTTGCCTGCTGGAGCAAGAACCTGTTCCCTTATTGATTATTCCAGGTTAGTGGATTTTGGAGTTCAAAAAACATGCCTTAAAACAATTTTCCAGGAAAGGTTTAATTTTTCCTTCCTGAGAAGTATTTATGACAGGAGTTAAATTTGTAAAAAGATAAATGTTTATCTCTGGCAGAGCTGTAGTCATTCAGTATCTTAGAAAAGTAGTTTCAGGAGAAGGCATTTGTGTAACAAAATACCTTAATTACCTGGTCATAATGGTAAAATTATAAACTTTGTTGCTCTTACATAAGGAATAGACATGATTCAATCTTTTTGGGTTTTGAGGTAGCCATAGGAGAGTAAAATTCCTTAGGTTTAACAGCTTTTATGGTTGGCCTTATTTTAATAGCTGTATCATTGAAGAAGGCATTTTTTTCTGGTTTCTAGGTGAAAATATCAAACTCTGAAATTCTCTCAGAATGTCCCATTTGTCCGCTGCCTATATGTCTTTTATGGCATATGTTAATAATTCATGAAGGAAAAAATAGTCATGGTTAAAATTCTACTACTTCCTGCATAAAAAACAGTTTGTTGACGTTTCTAAAGGCTTTTCTTTCAATTTTTTTTATTGGCTTATCCGTATGTTCTGTTGAAAGTTGAGCTTCAGAGACTCCTGATGCAAAGCACAACTTCTTGTGTGTATGACTCTGGATAACCTTGAAGTACCCTGAGTCCAGTGAAAATTCAGGAGGGAGAAAACAGTAAAAACAAATCAATATTTTATCATTTCTCAGGTGCACAGAATATGCCTGGACCAGAAAGTCAGGCAGTACACAGTGAGGTATGTTCTGGATAAAGGATGTTTTGGTACTATTTCCACGATGCACAGGTCTGCCATCAGACAAAAAGGATGAACACTAACCGTGAATACTGTCAAGAAATATGTTCTCTATGGCACTTTGCATGCAGAAATGGACAAATATTTTATGTGCTTCTTACAGTACTACCTAGCTGCACAAAGATGGGTAAATGGACACATTGCCTTGAGTTGCTTTCTTTAAATTCCAGTTTCTGCTCATCTCTTCAGAAGTCAAAAAGGCCAATGGAGGAAACAGCTTGTAAGCACACAAACAGCATCCTGGCTTTGACAACTGCCACATGCTGCCAGGCACAGAGCCTGATGCATTTTCAACCATCTAAGGGACACAATGCCAGTTTTGCAGTCCTGCTCCGGTAGTTATAGCACTGGTCTCTGGAGCTTTTAAAGTAATGAGTTATTTGTGACAGCACATGGGGATAGAAGCACCAGAAAAGTCAGTGAACATTTCTGAACATTTTTGGGGATAGGAGACAATAAAAACACAGAACAAAGCAGTGATAATCTGGAAGATTCTTTCCCTTGGGCTGTCTGCACCATATATAAGAACTAAGGTCATTTTCAGCACTGCATCCAGGATTTATTGTGTTGGTGGTAAACAAGAACATCTTGTATGTCTTTTCTCTTCTTTGCTCTGACCTATGCCTTAAAAACGAAATAGTTTATAGATAACTGTATGAAATTGGAGCCTATGGTAAAAAATGTTCTAATTTAACTTCCACATTATCATTCAGCTCTGTGTTAGAATCTAGCCTGTAGTAAACAAGGACTTACAGTAAAGCAATCAGTAATCTGCTCAGGTTGGGCCTGGAGGAAGAAAAGGTCCTGGAGAGTCATTAACATCCATGGTGCCAGCAGATTTTTACTACTGGATGATCTATCTTCTCCAGTCTGCTCTCAGCATTGTTATATTTCTTATTTCCCATGTTATTGAAGCTTGTCTTGGAAGACATCCAGCTTTCCCCAGGGAAGTCAGCTTTGTGGTACGAGATACACCAACACAGGCTTCAGAGTGTTGTGGATTCAAGTTTTGAATGTAATGAAGCTCCTTTCAATGTTGCATTCATAACACATAGTGAGGATGTCAATTAATAAGGACAACCCTGGCCATGCTGGCTGCAAGCTGCTCACACGTGGAGAGTAAATAAAAGCACTGTGGCCTCTCCAGGCTATAGGTACAGCCTGTTTGTTGTTTTCATCATATTCAGCATCTCCTGTTAAAAAAAAATAAATTACACACAATGCCCCAGGGAATTTGGTTTCACTTGTAAATCTGGGGATTTGCCCTCTGTAAATACACCAGACAGCAGTCAGGCTAAATGCTGAAAGGCAAGGCTGTACCATCACAACATTAATTCACCAAGCTCATCAGTATTTTAATCACTACATCCAGGTGGCTTTTCAGAAGCATGGGATTATTAAAGCACAGGGGGATTTCTTATATCTATTGTCACTTTATTTAGAAAGCAAATATTTTTGCAGAAACAATAGATTTATTTCTGACAGCTGTCAAACATTGCCAACAATACATACTAATGTTTCTGAGGAGGAGTTATTCCTCATAGCTGGAGTCTGTAAGACCACAGGGTCATAACTGTAATGGACATCTCAGATATGCAGCCTGCAGTCCAGTAAGGCTGAGAATTAGATTCTGATATTAAAAAATTAAAAACAAAGCCACATTTCTAATGGCCTGGAGAAAACCACCACAGTTGAGTTTCAGTTTCAAAGGCCTTTCTTTGCATTGAGTCTGGTAACTGAGATTGCTTGGGTTATTGCAGGAGCATGAGGAGGAAAGGGATGGGGCCAGGTCTGTGTACCCAGTCGCTCCCAGCTGCTGCCCAGTGCATCAGCACAATTGCATCCCAGAGCACATATGCACCACCAGGCTGAGGAGGAGGACAGAGAACAGCAAAGCTGCTCCAGGGTGTTAACATTACACAGTGTCTCATCCAAGCCCTGGGCTACAGGATGACAGGGGAAAGGCAAAACACATTAATGTGATGTTGGATATCACATGGGAACAGGAAGGGTGCAGCTGTGGATGAATGATAAGCAACAACACAAAATTTTACCTAGACCTCTTTAGTTTCAAACATCAATTAACCTGTTGAGGAGGAGGGTAGTGGACTCCCCACCCTTGGGGAGTCACAACTAGAGTACAGGAGGCTCTGAACAACCTGATCTAAGTCACTAGCCCAGTGACTTTCACCTTAAACCATTCTATAACCAAATAGCTCAGGAAAATAAGTAGATAGCAGGTCAAACTAGATAAATATTTGTAAGGAGGCATTGTTATGATCTCTACGGTAATAGATACTGATGTGAATCCTGAAAGGTGACATTGTTCCTATCTCCAGCAAGATGTCAATTAGCAGCACCGTTAAAGGACAGCTTCGCAGTACAACATTCTAAAAAGGCTTATCCCATATAGTATTTTTATCTAAGAGAATAAGCTATTGTTCTCATTTTTCTGTCTATATGTTTTATGGCTTTTCACTGAGATGCAATACTGGGTACTATTACCCAAGGTTAAGTAAATGTAAATTCACATTTCAGCAAGACGATGGCAAATCAGTGGTCTTAGCATTTGAATTTGCTGGAAAAATCTTTGCTTAGGAGGAAAGCAACAGCTTTACCGAGTCTAATTAATTGATAGATGTGAACTGACTAAACTTCTTTCACTAATTTTGATAAAAAGAAGTTTTTCTTTCTGTGCTACTAAGGAGATTTCACAGTTTGGTTACAGTCTAGCAGCACCAAGCTCCACCAGGTTCACAGTGGATTCCTGAAGTGCTTTATTTTTATGTATCAAAGACTATTATAAACCTTAAATATTCCATCTGCCCCTACTGTTCCTCTTTTAGAATATATAGCCTTGGGGTCTTTATAGAACTAAAAATTTTTATTGGTTTTTGCACAGAAGAAAATCACTGTGAGTTGATTGCATGATCATGGGCTGAGCTGGAAGGCTGCACTGCTAGACAAAATGCCTTTGTGGAGAGACATGTAGGAAGAAGCCCTTTGTAGCCAAGTCATAGTATGGGTCCTATTGCTTCTACTGAAACTCAGATAATCAATTTTCAATTATATTTGTATATACGAGAGGTATTTTTCCCACCTAAGAGATTTGCAGATTTACTCTGTTATAGTTTAGAATAGTAAGACACTTTTGTGACATTTCTTACTGCCAATAAGAGCAATCAATGTCTGACCTGCCTAAAAACCAACAAAAATCCCCACCCTGTATTTCATCTCCTGTTCAGTTTCTGGTATTAAAGTATTCAGTTTTAAACAAGTTTAATATCCAGAAATCTCGTTTCTTTCTTTATTGCTTGTTTTTTGTTTTGCTGATCTGGAATACATCAAATGATTAGAGTTTGTTTAGAAGTAGAAGAGCTGAAAATTGTTGATTTTATTTCTCTCTTCTAGCACCAAGAATGCCCCCCAAAATTCTAAGCCCATCATTGCTATCATATTCATCTGTCGTAGGCTTTAAAACGGCATAAGGCAAAATCCATCAGAGTTGTACTCAAAATCTCATTATGATTCTCAGCATCACACACCATCTAAGCAGAGATGTCTGTACTGCAAGAGGACACAGGTAAATAGTCACAGTGGTGGTCCTTGCATGTAAGGGGAAAGAGAAGCCATAAGACAGCAATGACAGCTCAGCTTCCAGAGGCACTACTGGGAAGATGCAGCCAGCAGCAAAGCGTGGCAGCCAGGAAGCTTGAGCAAGCATCCAAGCACTGCAGGAGTGTTCTATTGTTAGAGTATAGAACTATTTATATTGTTCCAATTTTAGCTTTGAATGCATGCCATGCTTGTTCCTCCCTGCTTTCCTATGCCGTGTGGAAGGCCCTCAGAGTCATTCTGCATCCTTTTCATTGAAAGATTTGCAGCAGCAGCAGCTTCTCAAACTTCCAAAAAACAAGGCAGAGAAGGGCAGAGGGGAAGGAGAGTAATAAGTGACACACTATTGTAGTGGTAAAAAATGTCTAAAAGAAAACAACAGCAAAGGCAAAAGTTGCTTAAAAATATTTTCTACAATCAGATTTTTTTTAATTTAAAAAAGGGGAGTTGAGATCCTGCTCTTGTTTCTGCCCCACTCTAGTTTCTCCAAGGATTACAGAAACCCCTATAGTGCCTGGGACAGTGCTGCACATACCTGTTTCCACAGCAAGGCAGGACAAAGAAAGGTAATACTGTGTTTATGCTTTGGCATCTTCCTGCACTCTCAGTTTATGACAGATCATCCAGTTGATTTCTTATAATCTGGACCTTTCTATTTAATTATTGCAGACAAAGCTAAACTGACCTCAGTACCAATAATTGTGTTTACTACGGTTAGACCTTCTACTGCTTTAGGAAGTCCTTCCCTGGAATTCAGTTTCTGCAGAAGAGAAACCCATTCTCTCTGTTTCACAGCTGGGCACAACCTGCCACATAATTACAGGAGTTTAGAAATATCTGACACTGGTTCCAAGTCACTTCATTGTATGGAAAGTGTTGAAATTAAAAGGAATACTTCACTCATCATTTTCCGCTGCACTTTTTTTTAATATGAGAAGATGAATTAAAATATCAAACTTATTTTAGATTTTTGTTCTTATTAAAACTCTTTCCAGTCTGTTGACAATTAAGAGTTTGTTGTTTTCAGTCAAAATACTGTTATAAAGAAAGGAGGAAGCAGTAAGACACACAGAAAAAACTTCACACAAAACTGCTGACTTTCAATCAGGAACATTTCAAAGACTCACATCATAAAAATAAATAGTTTACTCTTAGGCATGTTGATAAGACAAGATTTGTAGGTAGAGTTGATCTTTTTACTGAATGGAGCAGTTTAGTAGGGGCAGGAAAAAAGTTTTTGACACATAGACCTTCCTCCCAGTCTCTGCAAAATTTGGAGATTTGAAGATTGCAATTTGTTGGTGTATATTAAGACTTCTGTTGGGGAATCCTTCAAACTGCCTTTAAGATGCCTCAGCTTGAACATTCAGAAACTCATTTGAAAAACTGGGTTGTGGAAGATGTAAAATAGGCACAGTCAAAGAGATCAGCCATCTAAATGGTGTAGTTAGACAGACACGGTTGAACTAAATTGTATCTTCTTTAATTTCATGGTCCTTATTAACTTCTGAAAGAGCTTGGCAAATGTATCCTAGGGCAGGGTTTGGTTTTTGAAGTGCAAATTGACCCCTCCCTATCCTAGTTTAAAGCTCTCGTGTATTAATTTGCAAAACCTAACAGTAATTTTTTTCACACTACTGTGGTAATCATTCCACAAATTGAATCTGCAGTGGCAGTGTTATTACCACTCACAAGGCAGTTAAACACTCAGCCTCCCCAGCACTGGTGTGCAGAATTCATCCCTGACATCACCCCTCTGGAGATAATGGATTCCTTTGAAGCCACTGAAAAAACTTCAGAAATTCACCCTGAATTTCAGTGGAATCTGTGAGAGGTGAGGCCAAAATTGTCTAGAAATATCCTTAGTGCCAAAGGGACCTATACTGACTGTTGCTTTTGTAATTGACTCTTAATTAGACATGTAATGATTTCATGCCTGAAGAATTGGAAGGAACAACATAGCACATACACATGCAAGCACACATCTTCCTTGCTCTCTTCTGCTAAAGCTCCTTGTTCTGACAGCATTTCTGAACAGCTGGAGGATTAATAATCATTAATCTAGATTATTGAAATACAGGCACACATCTTTCAGTATGGTAATGGTAGGCACACATTCAACAGCCAGCTCTGCATGTCAGCTCACATCTCCTTGGAGCAGCAGGATCACAATGCAGGGGGACAAAGGACATTCAGAAGATTGAAGGGAATACAGTGTACCATACGGAGCACAGCAGCACTTTGATGTCCTTGGATAAAAGCATAAAATACTTTCTGACACATACCAGATAGGTCAAGGTGGGGTCAGTCTTGTTTCTCAAAAAGATGACTTGTTACATTTCAATATTGTGCAAACAACTTTTAAAATTCACAGGTTTTTCAGAACGCAGGCTGTCACAGAACTT
>NW_008678661.1:102903-111103 GCF_000695815.1 Acanthisitta chloris
CTTGTTAATGAGACTGAAATAGTGTCTTATTTGTCTTACTTTTTCTCTCTGAATGAAATCCAGAATAACCTACTATGTATGTGCTCATGACAACTAGAAAATCCTCCAAACCACAGGAAAACATGCTCAATGACACCCTGATCAACTTTCTGTGGAAGTGAGCAGGAAAAGGCTGAGGGATACAGGGATGTGAATGCCTTCCCTGCTCCAGGAGTTAAATAGTGTCTTATTTGTCTTACTTTTTCTCTCTGAATGAAATCCAGAATAACCTACTATGTATGTGCTCATGACAACTAGAAAATCCTCCAAACCACAGGAAAACATGCTCAATGACACCCTGATCAACTTTCTGTGGAAGTGAGCAGGAAAAGGCTGAGGGATACAGGGATGTGAATGCCTTCCCTGCTCCAGGAGTTAGGAAGCAAGATTCAGTTAGAAAACACTGGAAGCCTCACAGGCAGCATCTCTGCTGAGCCTGGTGTCAGCACACAGCAAGTCCCTGAGGCTGGAGCACAGTAAGGGAGCAGCCAGTCTGGCTGGCTGCTTTTGTCTCCTTGCAACCTAATTGCATGGAAACGTTTTGGGAACACACAGCTGGCGTTACGGCCCATATTTGAAAGCAGGCAGAAAGGCCTGTTTAACCAACCCCAGGGTTTCTGCGTGGCTGCAGGAAGATGTGGTTTTTCTAACACAGGCAGATAAGCCCTTGGCAATTTATTCATCCACAGCAGCCATCTGTTTCAATAAGGATCATTTGCACCCAAGGACAGGTGGGACCTTAAATCTGCATGGCAAAGCTAATGTTTCCTCTCTGTCCCTTAAGACAGAGAGCTGCCAAGTGACACCTCTGACATCAGCAGCTTTTTAATGAGAAGCTGTGATTGCTGGAGGTGCTTGGGAGCCCAGTTAACATCTGGCATCTTCTGCCCCCAAACCAGCAGCTTTGATCACCAGCAAAGCTCTGTTCTTTGGTACTACCTGCTGCCTTCTCCATTTGTCTATGCTGACCCCACCTCAGAAACAGACTCACTACACCAGCATTGTGCTGCCTGAAGTGCTGGGCACCCACCAGCCCCATGGGCAGGCTGCAGCCCATCCATCCTTTTGCCCTGAGCTGGGAGGGTGACCTGGCCTGCACCTGACCCTTGGCATCTCTTGCTCAGTGGTCTGTCTGTCCAGGGAGAGGTTACTTAGTTCATGTTGCAGGTTTTTGGGTCTGTTTGTACTTTGCTTGCTCTGAATTTTCCCCATCAAATTTCCACCAAGGCACTTCAGCAGCAATGCCTTTTTCCCCACAGCCTGTCTGTAAAAAAAATAGGGAAGAAAACTCCCTGGGATTATGATGGTGAAAAAGTGGCCCTGATTTTCTCCAGCCTGCTAAGCCCACTGTTACTTGGGAGAGACAGAGCAGTCACTGGCTGCATGCAAATTTAATTGTGAGGCTTTTTAATGGATTTCAATGGGTTTAGCTATTCCAAAGCAGCTTTCATATGTGTCTCTCAGCTGCAGAGTGTTTAGACCTCCATGGAGAATTTGACTTCTCACAAACTAGCTTTGTTGGTTTGTTTATGCAAGGATCTAGGCATTTTGGGTGCTAAAGAAGCTTTAAAACATTATTGGCTGCAAAGCAAAAGGACCTGGTTGTTGGCCTGGGGCAGAGGCAATAGCTGATCCGCCTAATAAGAACGGTTTATTCAAAATTAGATTGGTCACGCTTCAGGCTTACCACAAAAAGTGCTTTCCCTGATCATATCATAAATCCAAAGTTATCCTATGCTCCAGGATGAAGACTATGCTCAGAAATTGAGTACCTTTTACATGGAGGCAGAGAACAATTAGATCACAGCCTATCCCAAGATATTAAAGCAGTTCAGTGCCTGAAAATTTTCAGTAATAACAAGAGCTGCAGGGAAAATGTCCTTCTTGAATTGCAGCCACCTCCTAAGATGTGCACATGCTGCTCAGCCCCCATAAATTGCTGTTTCACACTGGCTGTGCCATTTTCTCCCCAGGATAGCATCTCACTGGATTTGCCTGAGAGGATTAGGTTATCTGTGTGTAACTCCAGTAGTTTTTTCATATGAAGCTTACTACTTACAGCCACACAGAGTCTGGTGTTTACACTGACCTTTGGTACATTTGTTATTGCTCACGGCTGAGGCAGTCCTATAAATTTACATGATGATTTACAAACTTAAATACGTTGTTATTGTTCCAAGGAAGGACCATATCTGTTTAAAAAGTGCTGTGATCAATGTTAATGAGCTATTTAAGTATGATCAGAGAGCAGCCACACGTAAGGACGTATGTGACTTTATTGATCTTGGCCTGGCAGAGCTCAGACTAATGCCACTCTCATCTGGTGTCACCAATAGTAAGAGTCAATTCAATGCTTGAAACAGCAATGGTGAAGTTGAATCAGCAGAGCAATAAACACCAGGCATTTTCCACCTCTGTTATCCTTCCTGCAACAAGCTTTGCATGAAGGATGCTGCATGAGAAGTGAAAGCAGTGTGGACAGAAGGTGATGCCAAGAGAGGCACTTTGCACAGCATTTGTAGCTGAGCAAATTGATTACAATTCTTGTGTTGTTTCAGTTCATCAGGACATCTGAACACCCACCCATCAGTGCTACCTGCTCTCTTCACATCACATCTGCTTTCACAGTAGAATATGTTTCTCCATCACCCACTTGGACACTGAGAGAAGACCAGGAGGAAGAGGTTCAGTAGAAAACCTCTCCAATGGGAGATGCTGAATTCAGGTGACTTAACCTGCCACAGCCCACACCAGTTGAACAACTGAATGTATTTTGTCTTTGGAATAATCTTGATGTAAAAAACTCCTTGGAGCCACTGGTGCCCGTTTTTTCTTCTCCATACCTTTTTCTGGAGCAGAACAATGAGCATCCTGTTCTGAGATTTTTTTCATCTTCTATCGGGAGTTCTAGCATTCATGGAGTTTACCTCAGGCTGCAGAAACATGTCGTTTTCCTGTGAATGTTGAACAAACTGTAGTGCACAATTACTTACAAATTGCCATCAGATGGATGTTGATTACAGTAAATAAGAGCTGAAGAGATTGTACAGAAGCAACTTGAAAGCAACAAAAATGAAGCTCATTTATGTTTCCTCAGCCTGCCTTCAGTTGCTTTGTTGAGTATACACTACATTTTCTACCCTGATTGAAATTCAAATTACTTTCTATGTGGGAAGGTCTAGTGAGAACTAAGGATACCCTTCATCTGCAGATTCGGAGATCTTGTGTTTAAAACGTGGTATTTAGCCAAAAGGCAGGTTGTCAAGCCAAACAGCCTGACCTGAGCAAACAAAGGGAAAGTACTTCACTGAAGGGGAAAGTTCACTGCAGGGTTTGCTCAGTGAGACCCTTGATCCCACCTCAACAATTCCTTCACAAAAATCTCTGTATTAGTGCTGCTGGAATGGACTAGATAGGCACCAAAGGAAGGGAATGTGAGGGAAAGGCACAAGAAATGAGCTCCATGTTCAGCATGTGTAACTCAGCAGGCCTTCTATCTGCAATTAGCCCTTTTATAGCACTGCCTCTCCAGCACAGCACAGCCTGCCTATGAACCAAGAGCCATTAATAGAGTTTTTTCTCAGTTGCTCTCTGTGAAATTGCAGTGACATGGTATGAGGGAAGGAAAGGGCTGGTGTCACTGCTGAAAGCACTGAGATGTATCTTCAAAAAAAGGATGAAATTTTATGCTTCCAAAGGAGACCAAGCAAGATATCAAAAAGGCAGTGGCTCCCACCACCTGCTCTCACTTCAGCGATGAGGGATATCTGGAGTAAATGGATGGCCTTTAATATTTACAGTGCCATACACGAGAGTAGAGAAAGTCTGCTAGTGCTTTGCTCTGTGTCACACTCCCAGTTAGCACAAGGGAAAAAGTGAAGTTCTCTCTGACTTCTGAAGTACAGGGATTGTATTTGAAAAGCCACTTGCCTCTGAAGAGTGCTCACCCAAAGTTGAAGACACTTCTTCAGAAAGTACTCCCTGTTGTTTGACATTGGGATAGTCTCTGAGTGCAATAAATTGCTTTTTGGTTCTGTCTTGAATGTCCATTTGTGAGCAGATCACTTGAATCTTTGAATAAAGGGTTAGGACCTGCAGCACTTGGATCACAGCAACCCCACGCAACACTACAGGCTTGAGGCAGAGCTGCTGGAAAGATGCCCCTAGGAAAAGGACCTGGGAGTGCTTGTCAGTAGCTGACTGAACATGAGCCAGCAGTGTGCCAAGATGGCCAAGAAGGCCAATGGCATCCTGGCCTGTATCAGCAATAGTGTGGCTAGCAGGCCCAGGGTGGTGATCATCCCCCTGTACTCAGCAGTGGTGAGGCTGCACCTTGAATACTGTGTTCAGGTTTGGGCCTGTCAGAAGGACATTTGGGGCCCTACAAGGACACTGAGGTGCTGAAGCATGTCCAGAGAAGGGCAGCAGAGCTGGTGAAGGGTCTGGAGCACAAGCCTTATGTGGAATGGCTGATGGAGCAGAGATTGTTTAGCCTGGAGAAGAGGAGGCTTAGGGGAGACCTTATCATTCTCTACAACTACCTGAAAGAAGGTTGTAGTGAGGTGAGGCTTAGGCTTTTCTACCAAGTAACAAGAGCAATAGGATGAGAGGAAATGGACTCAAATGGTGCCAAGGGAGGTTTAGATTGGATATTAGGAAAATCTCTTCATTGCAAGAGTGGTCAAGCATTGGAACAGGCTCCCCAGGGAAGTGGCTGAGTCACCATCTCTGGAGGTACTTAAAAGACATGTAGATGTGGCACTTGGGAACATGGTTTAGTGATGATCTTGGCAGCGCTGGGTTGGACTTGATGATCTTACAGGTCTTTTCCAACTTAATTCTATGATTCCATATTTTTGTTTTCATAGCATGTTGGCTGTGTTCTCCTTCCCATTCAAACTAGCACAGCTAGTACCATGTGGCACTCTAGGCAAAGAATATAAAAAAGAAGAAACCAACTTTTTTCACAGGTACTTGTCTCATTGTCTTCCTGTCTCTAGAAAATACTTCCAGCTAAACCTATGCAGTGGACAGCAGAAGCAACAACATGATTAGAGAGTAATAGTGAGAGACAATCTGCTTAATTCAGTACTTTCCACTTGCTGAAAAAAGTTGTCCTTTTTTCCCCTTTCACTCTTTCATTTTAAATGATTGATGCAATAAATTAGCAGTAATTAGACTCTGTAGGTCTGCATTCTTCAACAGTCCCTAATTAGTGATGCAGCACAGTGCACAACCAGTCTGGTCCCTGAGCACTACGTGAGATTGCTCTTCTGGGGCACACTGCATCCTCACCATGGGGGTTGTGGCAGTGATGCCTTCCCTTCAGGAAGAGGGCACACCACAGAGGCTGCCTCTCTAGAGCCTGATCAGGGCTTTCTTCTTGTCAGAAACTACAGTTGTGTCCCTTGTCCCTGGTGAGGAGACAGAGGTTTCCAGTTACGGCACCTCCTGTGGGCCCTGCTCTCTCCCTCCCTCCTCCTCATTCACAGCTGTCTGCAGCCACCTTGGTGGTGAGCAGAAATACTGAAAATGTGAGGAAATGTAAGGCTGTAACAGACATCCTTGAGCAAAAAGGCCTCTGAAAGCTGTAGATGTGACTTGAAAGTTGCTAATTCTCTGTACTGATAACTCAAATTTAAAGTGACAGGTTTTAAAACAGCTTTTGGATCTGATTTTCAAGTTGGCCTGAGCCGCACCTTTTTGCTTTTGGGCCATGATAAGGGCAAGAGCAATCTGGTGACTATGAGCTTCAATCCTGATTCAGACCCCATAGCATGGTCAGAGTAGAACTGAACAAATTAACAAAGCTGGAAATGTTCAAGGTGCCTGCCTATAGATGTTCCTGCCCTTCTTCTGAAGGTGGATAGAAGATCTTCATGTATATGAATTAGGGGTTTCTTTTTTGTATGATGACTTTCTTAAACCATAAGTGCCCTGGAAACCTGCAGCTTGTGAAGAAGACTTTTGTGTGTTCTCTTTAAGTAGGATCACTCCTCCCTCATAGGTTTAAGGGAGAAGAGAATAGAAGGCAAATCATTCCATAGAGCTCTACACAATATTTCACATTTTATATTTGTCAGTTGGGTATTAATTTTTCTATTTCCACATCTGTATTTTATCCTGTGACTGTGACCCTTGTCCCATAGGTAAGAAGATACTTTTTCTAACTCAGTTGCAGTTGTGATTTCTTCCCTGTTATTCCTACTGTCAGTGTCCTCCTCCAGTATGCCTGGATGTTCCAGCCCGTGCTCTGTACATGTCCTTCTCTCCTGTGTGCTTTTGCTATTAATGAGCAACAAAGGTTATGCCACCCAGGATTAATAGTACAGCAAGTGCTAGGCAGCTGCTGGTGGTCCCTGCTACACCTAATGCTAGCAAAAGGCTCCTCTTGTGCTACCACATACCATGTAGGAGGATGAAGTGATGCAGTGGCACAAGGGGCTTGTACAGCCCAGCTTGAAAGCTTCAGGCCTGTGGTGTGCAGAGGAACAGGGATAACACAACCAGACAGGTCTGTTCCAGGAAATGTAACCTTGGGTTCATGCTACAGCAATGTGTTGGCATAGTGCACTGAAAAAAGGTAGCAGAAATATCTAATATGAAAGCAGACTGATTCTGAGAACAGGGAGAATAAGCAAATACAGAGGAAGCTTTGAAAGGAAGGGCAATATGATAGGCAGGAGTAGTCTTTGTGTCACAAATGTGACCACCCATGTAGCCAAGATGTACAAGCAGTGACTATTTCAATACAGATGGACAGAGCCATGCAGCACTGCTTTCTTGTGCTGCATCAATGAACTGGCAAGGCATCAGCTGGAGCAAGACTGCAACAGCAAGCCCAGACCTTCCCTGGCTACAGCAGCCACCCTTTTGTAAAAGCAGTTTCCACAACTCTTGTTTAGGGGATCAGCCATGTAGTGCTGATAATGATGTCATCTGAGTATTGCTTTGTGAATTTCACAGTTTTCAAGCATTAGTAAAAATGATCTACCCATTCTGCAGGCTCCATGTGAAAACTTCTAGCATGCTGTAGGAGAGGTATGTATTTGATGCAAATAAATGGTATATCAGAACTTAAGTGTTCCACGTGTCATTTGGTTTTTTAAATTACTGTAATCATAGCTAACACACAGAAAATATTCCTGATGTGTGGTGACTGACAGGAAAGCTTTGAGATCTCATAATTGCAAGGTCAGAACACAGATCTGTGGTTTAACTATAAGGTTTCGGAAAGTAGTATTTTGAAATGCTCTCCAGTTTTAGAAAAGCTTAACTGGTAACAAGTGATGGCATGAGAAGAACTGGCCTCAAGTTGTGCCAGAGGAGGTTTAGATTGGATATTAGGAAAAATTTCTTTGCTGAAATGGTGGTCAGGCATTGGAACAGGCTGCCCAGGGAAGTGGTTGAATCACGAGCCCTGGAGGTATTTAAAAGACACATAGATATGGTGCTCAGGACATGGTTTAGCTGTGGACTTGGCAGTGGTGGGTTAATGGTTGGACTCAATAATTTTAGAGGTCCTTTCCAACCTTAATGACCTATGATTCTATGATCAGCAAGCTGTTAACTCACTCACAATTATTTAGATGAGCATTTAATAGTAAATAGTACTTTTATGCTAGCATTGCTATCCCGCTGCATTGATCTTGTCATTGCTTTCAGGAAATACTATGCTCGTTTGGGCTGGAGTTAACTTTCTTCACAGTGACTAGTATGGGGCTATATTTAGGATTTGTGCTGAACACAGGGTTGATAATGCAGAGATGTTTTTGTTATTGCTGAGCAGAGCTTACACAGAGCCAAGGCCTTTACTGTTTTCTGTACTGCCACGCTGGCAAGGAAGTTGGGGATGCATGGGAGATTGGGAGGAGACACAGCTGGGACAGGTGACCCAAACTGACCAAAGGGATATTCCATACCATAGGACATCATGCTCAGTATATAAAGTGGGAGGAAGAAGGAGGAAGGGGAGACATGTGGAGCGATGGTGTTTGTCTTCCCAAGGAACCATTACGCATGATGGGCCCTGCTCTCCTGGAGATGGCTGAGCCCCTGCCTGCCCATGGGAAGCAGTGAATTAATTCCTTGGTTTGCTTTGCTTGTGTGTGCAGCTTTGTCTTTCTCTATTAAACTGTCTTTATCTCAACCCATGAGTTTT
>NW_008678661.1:111155-111758 GCF_000695815.1 Acanthisitta chloris
CAGTGGTGGGGGAGTGTGTGAGCGGATGCATGGGGCTTGGCTGCTGGATGGGGTTAAACCACAACAAATACATATGAGACTGTTTCATTCTAAAGACATAATTTTTCTCCTGCAATGTACCAGGTGTGAAGACCTAACAGTCTTTGTGGTTAAATCTCAAAAACCCAGTGCACACTATGGTTATGGTATGACTGCGTCTTTGCAACATATACCTGGCGTGTCTGGGAATAAGAACTGCCCAGCAAAACCTAGCTGGGAGGGGGCCATGTCAGGAGGATTAGTATGCTCAAAGGGCCTGATCTAACAGCAGTGAGGCAAGTCTGGAAAGCTGGGCAAAGCCCCAGAAATTTTCAGGAGTCTGCAGGGTCACAAGAGCAAGCTCAGCAGAATTGTCTTACTTGGGTAAGTAAAAGCTTTGCCACTCAAACATGTCATCTTGGCCTTGTAGCACCCCTTCCTTTACACCACACCCAGCCACGTGTGTTCTGCCCTGGACAAGGAATACCTATTCCTTGGCTCCCAAGTCAGGGTATCCCATCCCACCACACTCAGCTGCCACAGTCTCCTCAGGGCTACCACCAAGGTGGGTTTCTTTACAACAGG
>NW_008678661.1:111809-132200 GCF_000695815.1 Acanthisitta chloris
TGGTATGTTTATGGCACCGTAATGATGGCAGTAAGGCAGAAATAATCTGACCTATCCTTCACTAATTCAATCATCTGCAGGGCTTTAGAAAACTGACCCAACTGATCTAATCATGCTGTGGGAGTAGGCTAATTAACCATCAAAGGTTAACTGCATCTCTTTTTCCCACACTCCCACTGTCTAACAGAGATGCTGGATGTGGGTCTGTGCTCCCATTCCTGGCACTCCTTTCCACTTGCCAAGACAGCAGGCATGTCTGCTCTGCCTGCTGAATACATGGCACTCTGGAATGTCTCTTCCCCGGGATTTGAACCTTACACATCTTTCAGAAGCATAAAACTATTTAACTGGAAGAATGGACAGCATGGGAGAAGATTTCTAATAATAGGACTTATCTTAGAAAGTTCTGAGCATTTTCTATGCCTTTGGTGTCACCTGCTCACAGGAGCTGGGAGTACTCCCAGCAAAATGTGTTTTCTTTTCACATTCAGGATTGAAATGATGTTAGTGAATGTTTACAAAAATCTGACTGCTGTGTCTTTAGACTGTATGATACTCATAACAACCAAAAAACTTCCCTTCCATAATATACACTCTTTATGTTACTTGCATGTGTTATTCAGCTGTACAATTGCGTAAATTTTGGGCAAGCCTTGCATAGATTTTTCTAACATGTAGAATAGACCGAGGGAAAAAAAATCCAAAGGAATACATTTGCACAATGTTACAGAAACTTAATCATGCTTGTAATATTTTCCTTACGATGCCTGAAGCAATGGTTTAGTCTAACAGAGATATGTGTGTTCAAAGATCTGTTTCTTCTTCAAAGTTGTTAAATGTGTCCTCAAAATATATCAATGAAATTGTTAAAAGCCTGATTGACTTTTACTGCCAATAAGATATCTTCATTTTATCAGTCCTCACATTGGGTCCAGATTCCTATTATTATCAAAGAAACAGGCTGAATTAATGAATGATGCACTGACACATTCTGGTTTAGATCTTTGCCATGAAAGCAAAAAACCCAATCCCAATATCAGTTCCAAGAAGAGACCAAAGCAAAACTGAGACAGCATACTGAAGGTTTGTGCAAATGAACAAGTATGTAAGCTTATTTTATGTTCATGTTCTAGACTGGCAGGACACAAACCATCTCTAGGCTGGCAGCTGCATACCTGTGACTGAACAATTGAGTCACAAGATGAAATTTGCTTACATGGTGCCCAGACTGGACCTGCCTCATGTTCAGTCAAGGTGGAATGCTCAGAGGGGTCTGTGTCTGTAAGCACACACCTCCCTGTGTGCTCTAGTCAATTGCATCCATTACTGATAATCTTTAATTTTTTTAAGTATTCTTTGTTTTAAAAGAAAATAGATTACAAATAGACTAATTTGCTAGACAAAAAATATATTACAAACACTATACAATTATTTATTAAAGTCATGGGTTTAGAAACTGGCTGGACTTGTTGGGGTTTTTTAAAATATTCTTTCCGTTTTCATTTCTTTTGCCCTTTCTTTCTTTTCCTTCCTTTCTTTCTTTTCAGAGGTTCTTCCTTCTCTCTTTCCTGCCTATTTTCTATCCTTCCTTGCTCTCTCTCTTTTAAAATTATTTATTTTTTCCCACACAGATTTTATTCATACAATATTTCTCTTTTTTATCCATTCCCCTGCTATGCACTGTAATCAGTTGACCAGGGCCAGGTTGTCTGCTGCCCCACTGCCAAGCCAAAGAAGCCATAGGTGCCTCCTGCAGGTGAGCACCCTCAGCTTTGCTGTTGACAGTGAGCCAGTGATATCCTCTGATGTGCTTCACCAAGGGAGTGTAACTCACACGGTCATGTTTGGTTTTCTAAAGCTCCAATTTTTTCCCCATGGGATTTTCCATATCTTTTTCTTGACTCATCTGAATGTCACTGACTGCAGCCAACCTGCACTGCACTCTCAGATTTGCAACCAGCTCACCATTTCTTCTAATGATATTTTCCATAACCCTCCCCTTTTATGCTGTTCTCAAAACATACTTCCTATAGCAACCACCACATCAATAGCCATGGTTATCATCTCACACAGTGTTGCTGGCTATGAGATCTCCCAGAGTCCCAGAGTGCTTTTCCTGCAAACAAAATCCAGCAGACAGTTCTCACTAACAAATATTTCTTGTGCCATTCACTGCTGGTCCCTCCCCACAGACTGTCCCTCTGACATTTGATGCATTCACTGCTGCTGTGCCATACCTAATTATCACAAAAAAGCTGCATGACCAAGAGCCACAAGTGCTGCTATTTGGCTCAGCAGTTATAGCAGGACTACTTGTATGGCAATGCCATGCCCATGGATTAGCAGCATAAGCCTTATCTCCCAGAGGAACATGGCTTTAAATGAGTTTTCACTCTTCCAAGCACATTGTGCTGATGGCCCTTAGACTCTCAGCTGCAGTAATTTCATTTCTGCTTGGTCTCCCATGCACTGACTGTGCTTCTCAAAGTGACACAAACCCCACTAACGGCAAGCTACAAGGTTAGTGATCCTAAACTTTTTGGCTGCTGTTGAAGTTTCTACCTAATACCAAAAACTAGAGGGACTTACTAGCAAAAGTAGTTTCATGTACTTCTGAATCTCATTAACAACTAATCAACCATTTCATTTCTATGAATAATTAAAAAATCCTGCATGTTGAATGCAGCCTTTGTTCTGTATTTGTAAATGGGTTAAGCTACCTGTATCCTATTAGGATGTCACTAGTAACTCCTAAGGAAGTTAAGAAAATTCAGGGAATAAATTAAATTCAGTAGGTATAACCAATCTATTCCCAGATCCTAAAGGAGTTTGCTGAGAAAGCTTTTCCCTGTTAACAGCACAGAAGTTTCAGATGATATGGAAGAATTATAATATATTGCCAACAGTTTTTAATTGACTATCAGTGTGAACAATGCAATATATGTATAGAGCAGCCTGGCACAAGTCCTAGGAAAAAGTGACAGAAAATAAAAATGGAGAATCACTTCTGATATAATTTGTTCAGTCCATTTCAGTTATCAGGTGATAACTGTGGTAATAGCAGTGGTATGATTGCAGCATGAATGTATCTTTTGAAGTGCAAAATAAAAGATGTAAAGAGATACTTTAAGCTATCAGAAAAAAACCCAACAAAACAAAACCACAAACAAACCAACAAAACAACAACAAAAACCCCCAAACAACCAAACAAAAAAATGCTTCCAGGAATGTAAATCCGGAGAAATCCAATCAGCAATTAGGACCACATTTTTACCAGCAAGAGCACTTAGTGGACAAGCTGCTTACAGAAAGGAAGGATTTGCCATCTCTTGATGTTTTCCAGAGAAAGCATTTGTAGGAAAACAGGGCTGGGACCCATAGTGGTTGTTGGCAATACAAAATCAGTGGGACTGTGTGGAGCACAGAGACAGAGCCAGTCCCAGCAGCCCTGTCACACCACATTGCCAGGCATGGGCACAACATCCCTCTGCTCTTTGGAGAGAGCAATTGCCAGGTTCTAAAATCTGATCTCCTGCCTTTCAGTTCACATGCTTTAGTTCAGGTGGTGGCTGAAATGTAAATGCTTTGAGATGTCTGACAGGTGCTATTTTGGTGAGCTGCAGCCTACATCAGACAAACAATTCCCCTTTTCTCAGGGGCTCTGTGCCCAAAGGCAGTGCATGGACGTCCTGGTACTCCAGTCCTGACACTCACAACTGCTCACATGCAGATTCATATGCCCAGTCTGTCCAAGGAAAATTGAACTGCTTTTGTCTGACCGATCCTTCCAGAATGTCACTGTGACAGGACTCAACACACTGACTATTCTGGGCTTGTTTTTTACTTTTCTCTTGGTCCTGATCCATTTTCTGTGACTGACCAGGAGTTTCATTTAATGCATTCCCTGCAGCAGTGAATCTGAAACCTGGGCAATGCCTATGAACCCCTGCTCTTCTCTCCAGCACATTATACTTACTGGCTTTGGCCTTTTGCAGCAGGTATCAAATCTGCTACAATTTGTTGGGAATGGCTTCCATAAAAGTTCTTTCTATTTGCAAGCTGGTCGCTCTCAGTTCAGCTCTCCTACAAAGTCAGAGCTTATGTGCAGTGACTGCTGTTCCAGCTGTTGAAAACACTATTTCCAAGCTTCCTTTCAGCTCTGCCTCCCCAAAAGGTGACAATTTGGGTTCTTTGTTTATTTTAGTTCTGGTTTTGTATTCCCACTTCCAACAGACAGCCATGTGGACTGGATAGAAGTGGGAAAACAACCTGCACCATCTGTGGCCCCTGAGAGTCTAATGGCATCTTAGCTCAGAGCCCAGGGGTTCATCCTATGCCAAATGAGCCCTGGCGGTTCTTCTGCCCAGTTAGCTGCTTCCCAAACTAACAATGTGACACTAAATGCTTGCCATGCTCAGCACCAAGTATCTGACAAGCCAGGAGTCATGTTGCCTTGGCTAGCCCTCATCCACAGGGTATTGAACACTTGTTTTGTGGGGTGAAGTGAGGACAAAAGGAAGCAGAGGAGCCTTTAGCAGTGCTGTGATGCAGTGCACGCAGCCCAGCTCTGGGCAGGGGAGCTGAAGGAAAGGGTTTATGCTGCAAAAACCTGAACTTTCAAAGCAGTAAGGATCCTGCCATTTTTTCCCCTGGATGCAATTCAAACTTCCTCATTTGTGCACACTGCAGTGGTGAGAATTGTATCTGTTTTAAGGAATGGAAATGATGAGGACTGTATGGCTGTAACTTATCCTGCTTGCTGCCATCTAGACATGCCTTTAAGTGTGCTCAGGAACAACTCCCCAGGGCCCCGGCGACCACCAAGCACTTGGTTTCTTGGTCACTTTACCATGCAATTTTAAATGCATGGGATGAAACTAAGGAGCTCTGCAGGGTAGTTCAGCGATGGAGGTGGTGAGGCGGGGCTGGAGGGCCTTCAGCCAGCATAGGAGTGGCTGTGGTTCACATGGAACACTCAGCTTCCCTCAAGGAAGATGAAGAATTTGTCCCAAACCAAAGTCAATTACTTTGTTTCCACAGGAAAGATCTTTGCTCCAAATTAAGTCATTTCTGGCCAAGTCTGGAGCTGAAATGGGGCACCCCAGGCAGGCAGGAGGGTCTCCTGCCTCCAGGCAGCCACTGCCCTCCCAGCATAGTGGCCAAAAATACCATGTGCTGGCAGGGAAAGAAGATGTCCATCAGTGCTGGGTTCAGGGCAAGGAGCTCTGAGCACTGAGCACTGTTGGGTGCTCTCTTATGTCACTGGGGCAAAGCTGAGCCAAAAGTCCCAGGTGCCACAGTCCCTTCACTGAGGCGTTCACTGTTTCTAACCTTACTCTGGTATCTCCTCTTTTCTCCACTAAGTGCTCAAGCCTCATGACTGTCAGCAATGTCCTCTACAAAACCGAGATGGAGCAGGACTGCAGATGTGAGCCACACGACCTGCACCAGGCAATGGCTGTGTCAATGAGGGCAGCAGGAAGAGTTGTTGTCTCTGTGGGAACAGACACTGGCAGGAGGGTGCTTGGTGCCCCAACATGCACACACAGGTGGACAAAGCACAGCTCTGCCTGCCTTCCCTCAACAATGACAGGTGGGAGGACACAGAGGAGAAAGAAGAAATCTATGGAAACAAATCTTGTGGACAAATGCGAAGTGCTGGGAAATGTGGGCAAGAGTCAGAAATAAAAATCAGATCAACAGATTCCGTATTGATATTAACTCTCAGGGATATACTACATGACACTTGGGATTTCCATGCTGGAATTTGGGGCTTTGGCAGGAGGATATCTCTGCTGGAGACTGACACCGAAACTCAGCTGACGTTTTCTAGTAGCATTAGGAAAGGCCTTTGCAGTGGAGAACTTCATCATCAGGGCATTTTCATGTCTGCCTTATTACTTTTCTGATAAAAAAGAAAGTTTGGAACAATTTAAATTGCAGTATCTGATCTTTCATAACATAAATCAATGTCCATGCTTATTACTCTTTGATGTTAAGCAACATCTGGCTGAAGTTGAGTCATTCTGGCAGAAGGATTCAGTGCTGATAAAATGGCACATTGCCACTTCCAGTGACTTTCAGGCCTGTTCTGAGCAGGCCAGGGGACATAAGAACACACAGACTTGGCAGTTCAGCACAGTTTTCCCTTACTAGCAAGCTCAACTGTCCTCTGTCCCTAGGTTTTTGTACACCTTTCAAAGTGTATGCTGTGAGTCCCAGTCTTCTTATCCAGGAGACATTTAAGGTCAGTATGAGAATTATGGGTGTCAGTAATTCATTAAAACCAGTAAATTAATTCATCTGTAAAAGAACATGAAGATCTAGATGCTGTCAAAAAAACTGCAGCCCTTTAATTTACTGCCAGTTACCATACAGTGATGTATTACAGCTTGCTGTCCTGTGGTACATCTGCCATTATCAGACTGGGCCAACCACCAGTAACCACTGGTCCCACAATGATGTCCCTGTAAACGTGTGTCCCTCTTGCAGTGAAGACTGGTTGTGTCTTGCAGCAGCAGCAGCTGCAGGACATGTTGGCAATATCCCACAGGTACCAACTCATCTCTATTTGCACCAAATGGGGTATAGTGTGTACCAAAAACATATGTATGTATCTTCATCTCTCTTAAGGTGGTTTGGTAGAATAAATTGCTATCTTTCCTCAATGTTCTCATTCTTCTAACACCAGGTTCAGCCTGTCTGGTGCTGGTGAAGCCCTTGCTGGCAGAATTGGGATAGCTGTGGGCACTACCTCCTCCCCTAGGGAAGAGCAGGTCCTTGAGGACACCTGATAGAGGCCTCTGAGGTCATACTACCCCCAGAGACCTCTCTCCTTTGCCACTAAGACCAGACACAGTGTAGGGAGGGAAAGTGATATGTCTGAAATGCCCAGACTTTTGGGGATCAACTGCTCTAAGGGGGTGTAGAGGTCCAGAAAAGGTGCTGAGAAATGCTCATTAGGCCTCAGCCTTGGCAAACTGCACCTGGACTAAGCCCTTCTTGAGTTTATCAGAAACACCCTCTGTTCCCAGGAACTAGTGCTATCTAATGAGCTCCTGCTTTTTAACAAGGGGCATTTCTCAAACATCGATAACAGGATGGCTGTGGAGCCAACCAAGGCCTGTTGACATTAACAGACCGTAAGAAAGAGCAAATTTTGGCTGGAGAAGGGGAGCCATGTGGAGATAGGGCAGCACCCATCTGGGACAAACATCCTCGGTATGGTTCCTGGGGATAAGAACAACTTACAGAAAGTAAGAAACTTATCTTGGGGGCGGAGGAACCTGCCGATTAAAGGTACCTCTACCGAGTCAATGACAGCTGCCCCCCTTGACACCTTGTCGACCGGATCGATGACTATCAGCTGGATCAACACCGAAGCCAGAATGAAGCCAGGATTGACATCCCATTGGCCAGATCAGTGCTGGAACCAGGACTGGTGATTTCTTTTTGCCTCTCCCTTTCCCTCTTACTTTTTGTCTCCTCTTTTTCTTTTCTTTCCTTTCCTTACTTTTTGTCTCCTCTTTTTCTTTTCTTTCCTTTCCTTCCTTTAATGCATCTCTCATTTTTAATTTCTCTCTTCTCCTTCTCCCTACCCCTTTACCCAAACCCCACTGCTATGTGTTTATACAGCAAGTCAGGGACTAATATACCAATTTCCAGGCTAAGTGTGTAATTTACTAATAAAACTTATTGATTGTTTGCAGACCCTCTGACTCTCTTGTCGCTCTTTTCAAGCACGAGCATTTACAAACCTTAGGTGCTTCCCCCTCCTTAAGGGATGGTTGTGACAGGGGGGCAAGTTGGTTCCTCAGTAGCTACATGGACTTTGGGAACATGTTTGGGTCCTGCATTACAGTTGGTCACTTCTCCAGTAACTCACCTAAAGACTCTTAAAAAAGAGTATGAACAATTTAGAAATGTTTAAAAGTATTAGAAAAAAATGTTGACGTGAATAAGACTTTTAATTTGAAAACAGAAAACAGAAATCCTGTGCTCTGAACACCACAGAATTAGAGCGAAACACAAAACACAAGGCAGAGGCATCTCACCATGACCAGGGGAAGCCAGGGAGCCTGGTGCAGCCCCAGCTGCCATGAGCACACTGTCTCCAAAGGCGTGGACTTCCTTCACTGAGCTGGAGGATCTCTTTTCCCAGGGGTCATCAAATGTCCTAGGACAGAAGGCACCAGCTGGAGAAATGGACATATTTGGACCGAGTGCTGTGGCTTTATGCCATGAAAGACAGTTTAGGACTGAATAAAAGGCTATGTTTTAAATTAATACATCATAGTGATCTCGTGTAACACTCTCTGACTGGAACAAGGCAGGTCAGGTTTTCCCATAGCTGCTCTCTCACCTGACTCCAGTGAGGTCCCATGGCACTTACAGACTCTTCTCTGAGATCTTAGAGGTCCCAATGTCCCAGGTAACCATACCCACAGTGTGTGAGGGTGCTGTGCTCCCTAGCACAACCTAGACAGCAGCCTTAGAGGCCATGAGCAGTTCAGGAATGAAAAAAAATCCCACTTCTCAGCTCAGTACTCAGTTCAATAGATGCTGGGAAGGAGGCAGGGAGGAGAAATGATTTATTAAGGGTTCAGAGTAGAGTAACTTGCAGAGCCAGAAAAAATTGCTTAAAAGGTTGCTTTAAATAAAATATAAAATGAAAGTGTTGCTTTAAGAACAACTAGGTAAAATTAGTATCAAAGATCATCAAAATGCCAAAGAAACAGTAAGAAGGTTTTGTTAAATAGCAAATAGCAACAGGAAATGTACCTTTCCATACACAGCAGGGAGGAAAAGGAACCGATCAATAGGGAACTAATGAAAGTACTGCACAATTAAATTGCCTCTGGCATTGCACATGAGAGCTGTAGACAAGTATACACATAACTCTGTTTACAAGGTCAGAAGAGGACTCATGCAGCCTGCAAAGAAGAGGCATCAGATCATGCTTAAGAGATTAAGAATATTTTAACTGAACAAAGATGCCGAGCTGGAAAAACTTACAGAGACCATATGTTTGTTTCTTAGTATTTTCAGCATTTCTCTGAGGGAAGAGAAATCATTCCAAGAAAACAAAGGTGTGAGCAGCTTTTCCTTAAAGGAAAGTTTCCACTTCAGACTTTAATTTCAAAATATTAACTAATGTCAAACAAACATTATGGGATTTTTAGGACTTGATAATTTTTGCTTTTGCATGTTTTCATTCTCTGCTTCACCGATGCTGCTAGGACTGAAACTACTGCGTAGTTGTGCTAAACTGTTCCCAAAGTCTTTTCAGCCCAAACAGAAGCAGGAAAAACCAGTAATCTTAAGGAAAACTGTTCTAATCCAGACACAAGGTTTAGGTGCTGTTTTAGCTGCTTATCTAAACACCTGCTGTTATCTCTAAATGGCTTAGCCATGATTACCTACCAGTGGCGGTTTTGACAACTGGAGGCATGAGACTGTTGCATTTGGTTTGAATTTATTTTAAATATTAAGATGACACAACCTGTGAACACAAAGTCCAAGCATTTGTACTCCAGCAAATGAGGAGATTTATGGTGTGGATTCTGTCTAAATATACAAGAAAACTTTTGTCTGGATATATCTGTTTCTCTGTCATTGTGGAAAACGTAACCCTAAAGGTACATTTTCAGATAGGTTTGTCCTGACGTAGAATAAACTCGTCAATAAAACTCCATTGACATGTGCCAAAGATCTGCACCAGAGCCTAGTTTGTATTTGAAAATGAAGACTTAAATTGGATTCTTGCATCTGTTACTTTTACCACATCCCTCACAAGGCTGATGGGACCTTGTGTCTTTAAAGTTTGCTCTCCATAGTGCTAAAATTGCAGGCAGCATTGCCAGTATCCTTAGCAGGTTTGGGATCAAACCATGGGGTGAATTCTGGTTCTGTTTCTGTTACTAGCAGAAGGGAAAGTGTTATAACAGACTCCTTGTGAGCATGTAACAACTTACACATTAAATAAATGGAATCTCTAAGGAGAAAATAAATCTAGCATTTGATGCTTGATATTTAGTTTACCTTATGTAATATCATTATTGTAACTGAGTTTTAGAGATCACTTCAACTAAGATATGAAGGTTACACAAGAATGAAAAAATTTCCTGCTTGAAAACTGGAACATAAGTCCAGATGGTGCAAAATGGCTTTAACGTGACAGAAAATTGAAAGCAGGTTTCTTTTTGAAGGCCAGAAATACATTTCTTCTATGAAAAATTATTAACATCAGCATGCAGGGCTTTACTTTTTGTTAAATTCTCTCCCTGTCAGATCCTTATTTCCTACCTCTCAAACCTCCAAAATCTAAATACAGTCAAGAGAAAATGAGTCTAGACTGAAGCTATTGTAAATGCTTGGATGATCTCCCATCGCCTCCTTCCTACAATGAAATGCTGTCTGAGTTTGTGCCCCAATTTCACCTGAATGAGCATTGGCAGAAGGATGAAAAGACAGGCCCATGCAATTTGACCTCCACTAGTACCTCCACTTTCTCCCCTGAGGTGAACCCATTCTTGGGAGCTTTTGTTAGAGAAACTCTTCATCTGAAAGAGAAGAAAGACTTTTTGGTTTTGAGGCTATGTATGGTCCAAGGTTCTTCTGGTAACTGTTGATTTGAGAAGTAGGCAGCTGCACACAAGCTCAACTATCTGAGCTTCTCATATAGCAAAATTAACTAATCCATGCCAGTTTTGTTACACTTGTATTGGTAAAGGATCTAACAGAGTTTTCACAGCATATTTTGACACACAGACCACTAAAACCTTTCAACTGACAGGGCACTGGCAGAAGATGCTTGTTTTAGTATTTTCCGCTGAGACTTTATAAGTAGCATAACAAATCCTAAAGTCCTGGAGTTGAAAGCATCTGATACAAATGAAAGGTGCTTCTCATCTGCAGGTGGATGAGGTGCTAAGTCTGCACTGCTCTTCCTCTGAAATGCAGCAATGCAGGAAAACACACAACAGTGAAGCCTGGCTACCAGTCCATGAGTAATTTCTGCTTGACTCAGTTCTAGGATGGTTTGAAATGACCAAACTGTATCCCATTGCTTAAAATTACCTCAGATCCCAAGGACTGGAAAGTGGTAAATGTGCATCAATATTTAATAAGACCCCTGGGGAAATCTGGAGAATTACAAGGAGATGAATCTGCCTTATATACTGAACAGATTAATGGGAAAACATTAAAAAATAGATAAATATGTTACACATGGAATGAATCAACGTGGCTTTTAGAGTAAAAGCTGTTGGAGTTATTTGAAGACATCAACAAACATACAATTAAGGATGAGCTAATCATCAAATCATTTTAACAATGTCTCTTCTCAAAGGGAATTAAAGAAACTAAACAATTATGATTATAAAATTAGTAGAGTAATGGGAAATGGAATAGCTGTAGCACTCCATAAATGTTTGCAAGTGATCCTGAAAATAATGTGAAGAATTAGGAGACGCTTTTTGCAGATAATATTGAACTATTCACAGTAGTCAAAGCTAAGTCCACTCAAGACCTGTAAAAAGATTTTGTGAGAATATCAATGGATAATGCAAGGGCTGAAGAAATTCAATACTGATAAATACAAATTAATGCAAAACCTACCCTAATTACACATTCACAATAGTGGTCTCTAAATGAGCTGTAGCTACTCAGGAAAAAGATCTTTAATAATTGTATTTCTCTGAAAATTTCAGCTAAGTTCAGGGCAGTCATCAAAAGGCTAAACTGAATGTTAGGAATTATTAGGAAAGAAATAGGGCACATAAAAGAAAACATCATCATACCAGACTGTATACGCCTCTGGAATGACAACAGTGTCTTAAGTTCTGGTCACACCAACCTAAAAGGTCTGTCCTAGAGTTAGGGAGGTGTAACAATGGCCAGCAAGGGTAAACATATAGAAATAGAAAATAGTTCCCATATGAGAAGAAAACACGCTCCCAAATAAAAAGAAGAAGCAAGTATGTTGTGTTAGTAAGGAGCTCTAAATTGAGCTTAGGTGCAAGGGATGAAGGAGGATAAATCTCTGCCAGTGGTGGGAAAGATACTACTGAAGCATGAAAATCTCCTTGGGCTTTAAAAGAGGGATCTGCACCTCTTATCATCTCCAGTAGGTTTGAATTTACCAAGCCTATGACTATATTTTTATTCATTTTCTGTTCACAACTTGGTAACAATACGTATATGATCAAATGAATAGGAGGGCAACTTTCCAAAGCTTGAGTAGAGTAACAAAGCTCACAGCTTTTACAGATTGTCCAAATGAAACACTTAGGAAACTTCAAATTTTAAAAGACAGAAATAACTTTACAGCTGGGAATTTTCTAAAGTGAATGTGGTTTCTATATCAATCCACAGTGGATTTCCTGTATAATTACTCATCAATTCATCCCCCTGAGCCATGTAAAGATTTTCCACTAACAAGATACTTCTGCAATAGGTTCCACAGGTCGATTATCTGCTCCATGACAAACCTCTTGTTCTGTTTTTTTGTGTCCTGCCAGATTCCTCTGATGCCCCTTACTGGAACACAAAATATTGAAAGGATCCAAGCTGCCAAAGCACCACCATTAATATACACCCGGCCTGTTGGCATGACTTTGAGAAGGACTATAATCTAAAGGATGATAAACAGGAAAGGAACATAATGGAAAAGCAATATGAATGACACTTTCTCTCCAGTTAGCACTTTTGGTGCACTAAAAAGAACCGAGTGGAAAAACAAAAGTGTAATTTCAATTGCAATTATTATTCAGGCAACATTTCATCCTGACCTAATAGCACAGTAAAAATATTTTATTTCAAAATAAGCCTTTCTTTTCTGCAGTCACAGATCTATCATGTTAGCTATTTCATCTATTGTATTGCACTTGACACTCCAGTCTAGTTGAAATCCAGTTACCCTGGGATAGTATAAATTACCCAGCTTGCCTGCCTGTGAGAAGCTGATCTTGCTAAAGGCACCACATCTATGCCAGGCAGAACCACACAGCTGCTTCTCAGCTGGAGGCTATGGCTTCTGGGTCTCCCAGGGACAAGGATTTGCGGTGAAAAAGAGATGCCCACCAACCTATTGCTAGGAACATCCCCATGACCTCAGCAGCCAAATGTTTCTGATTTAGCATGGCAATAACATGAGAGCTGTCAGTCTCAGTATTGAGGTGCTTTGGGCAAGGCTTGATACAGGACACTAAGAATGGCAATGTGGTATGTGCTTTGCCATTCCCTGTGCACACCAGGGGTACAGATTTGTAGCTAATACTAGCAGTGCATATGAGCAACCCAAGCCACTCAGCATTTTGCAGCCCAGCTCTTCTTCTGGGAGAGCTGGGACTATACCAAATAACACTTAATTAATGTGCAATAGGACTGAGTTATGCTTTAGTTCACTAATTCATTTATTACTTCAACTGTCTTTTATTATCATCTTCTTATGTCTCTTCTCTGTTCTTTGGAAATCGTTTTCATTTTTGATAAACAAGCTGGTAATCAAAGCCTCCAGTTCCAGACCCAAGTTCCTACTCACCAAGTCCCTGAGGGACTGACTGCTGGAAACCAGGAGAATGTGCCAGGGAAAGAAACACTCATCTGCCTCTGTTGAAGCAGCCACTGCTCCTACAAGCCAACAACATGGATCTTTGTCCTAACTAATTTCTTACATTCACACAGGCAAAGCAGATGGAGCAAATTTTTTGTTTGAAATAATATGTTTACGCATGTAAACTACAGCTTGATATGTGTAATACCTGTTAAGACAGGGAATAGATTTCCTAGTCTCATTGGCTCTAAAAGACTATAGGAAGGGAAACAGTCAAAATCAGACAAAAAAAGGTGAGTTTCTCTAATATTTTGTTTGCCATAAAAGCTGGGCTGATTATTCCTGCATAATTTTATGCATAATGATTTTTCAGCCCATAAAAAGCAACTGTGTGACTTGTGGAATGAATTTGTAGGCACATTCACAGGTTTATTTTGCCATTATTTAACTATGTTTATCCCAGAGGCTCAGAACAAGGGTTTAAAAAATATTTACTGCTGGCCTAAGTCTACTTTCATTTTTGTGAATGTAAATGTGCCACCCTGGTTACGTTTTTCCAGTAGACTGTTAGGTGAATTTACCTCAGCTGGAACGCAAGGACATTTTCAGTTTTTAAACACACCCTAAAGTAGTCTGATTAAAAACAGGGCTACTTTAGACATCATGCCAGCAGCCCAGTCCATAAACAGCTGCCTAATAAATATTTACTGGATCAGCTTCGGGATTCTCCTTCTCTCTCTGCCCTCTCAATACAGAAATCTGGGTGATGGAAGACCCTCCTAATAATTATCTTGATTTGAAATCAGTTCTCTAACTTTGGTGTCTCCTAGCCCAGGTTAGCTTAGCTTCAAGGTGTGCTGGCACTCTGAGCCTCTTTTTCTCTCCAATAAAGCATCTTATGGTGCTCACATGGATGGATAAAACCCTTCTTGTAATGTAGCTTATGTGACGTGGACTTACACAGCTGCAGTAGAAAGCGGAGGAATACAAGTGCTTTGTGCATAGCTGGAGTGTCTGCTCATACAATTAATAAAATGTCTGGACAGCAGCTAAACACATTGACAAGATTTACTCCCTCTCATTTAAGAAATGGTTTCTTTTGAAAGCTTCCAGGCTAAGTGTTGGTAGGATATGAAGTTTCTGTAATATCAGGCGAGTGTAAATTAGCTGCTGCAACACATTCACACCAGACTGTGCTAGGTCTCTACTGGGCTCATTTTTATTTTCAAACAGGTCTTATACAATCCTACAAATCCCAATAACACAGTTAGTGAAGGATGAATTACACACAGCAGCCAAACTGAACATTCACATGTGGCATAGCCCATGCCAGAGGAGCACTGCTGGATCAGTCCCAGGCAAACCAGAGGAAGGAGAAGACTATGTGCAATGTGGAGATTTTATCTTTGTGTTCAGTGTCCATTGCCCTGAGGTTCCATTTGATTTTGGCCATATGCCTCCTGTGCCTCTGTGACTAACCCTCTGGGGCCAGCCTTGCCTAAAGCAAGCTTGTCTTCGGATTCTCTGGAGTGAGGAAAGGGGACAGGGTAAGAAAACAACGAATATTTTGGCAGAGCCAAGTGCTCTGAGATTTCTTTCAAGAATAATGATTAACAAATGTTAGCTAACACTTCTCTGAAACCTCCTTAGTCTAATTATTCCAAGGACCAGTTTGAGCCTGGAATAATAACATTAATCCACCCATGCATAGGCTAATGTAATATTTGGATGGAAATGTCTGCTGGCATGGGGATCCACTCACATGACAGCTGTGGATGTGCCTAGGCTGCCAGGCATGTTGTGGCTCACCCATCCTGGAACCAAGGTCCTGTGCTGACCTGTTGCCCTGCATAGCTCTGATTGAGGCTGACATGAAAGCTGTGAGCTGCTGCAGCAGGAGGTCAGCAATGTGGGAATCACTGGGTCACTCAGCTGGTGCACTAGTGTTGGTGGAGGGAGTGGCAGATGGCAGCTCAGCACCAGGGAGATTTTGGTCAAGGGGACTGTGAAGATCAATCCCTCTCCTCCTGTTTGATGCCTGCCTGGCTGGCAGAGAGACTTTGGGGTGGAGAGCATGTTGAAGTTTACATTAATAGCCTGTAAAATCCCATCCTTTAATGTTACGTAATAAACGATCACTTTATGATTTTGGGTTGTGCATGTCCAGTTTGCAGAGTCTCTCAATGCCTGGATAAAGGTACCCAAACAAACTGATCTGAAAGAGAGATCATAACACATTTGGAGCTAGGACCTACCTGTGTTCACCTTCCTAGCCTAGGTCTTCTTGTGCTCGTGGCGCAGGTTGCTCCCCCAGCTTGGTAGAGCTTGCTCTACCAAGAGAGCAGACTCCCTGCACATGGTCTGTTAGTCTGTCTTCATGACCCTGGTAACTTCATTGACTACAGAGAAGATCCTTCTTCTCTCTGATCCCACCGCCTCCAGACTCTGTTACTCCATCACGGTCCCTAGTGTAAATTATTAATGCATATAAATTATTAGTTCACATTAACAATCCAGAAATGCTACAGTAGTAAAAAGTACACAAGCTTAGCAAGTAATTACAAAGGAGCATCTCTGCAGTTACGACAGCTGAAAAGTGGTCTTGCAATAGTCTGAAGTATACAGGATAGCAACAAGATAAAATGACAAGTTGATCTGTGGCTTCTCTGTCCTTATCTTTTGTGCAACCTATTGAATCCAGTGATGTCCCATACCATGTGTTTTGTCTACATTATTCTGAAAGTAATAAACCCTTATATACTGAAAATGCAAAAAAAGTGTCTAGTATACAACTAACAAAGTTAATTTGCAGTCTCTCAAAAACAATGCATGACTTCATTTCCTACTTCAAAATCTTAAGGTGCAAATTAAGTGGGTGATCTCTGTATTTCACTGCCTTTCCTGTGTCCCTAGAAAAAGTATTACTATGTCTACACAGAAAATTCTAGCACAGATATGTAAGAAAAATGACAGGTAACTGGCAATGTTAGCTCCATAAAAAAGGAATCTATTTCTATATGTCTGCTACATCTACCACTAAAAGCATTTTCAGTTATGTTTTCTTGACATTTTTTATAGTTTAAGTGTAATGGAGCTATACATGTTAGACTTGTCCTGCACTTTAAGTTTTACTGGGACGGGTGAAGTTAAGGATCCTTGCATTTACTAAAAATTAATCTGTTTTTTTCCTTTTTGCACCTTCACTTCAGAAATGCATCCCTTACCTTTGTGGTATTACTCATTTAGGCTGCTGGTTTAGCCACTCTCCACATATTCCCTTAGTTAGCAATCATTCCATGAACAAGAGCACCCGTCCCAGAGCAGTGTTATAGGTGATTTTAGAGCACAGGGTAAAGCAGCTTTTAATTTATCAAGTTGTCATATTTATGTGATGATTCTGCATGGTTTTGCTGTGGACCTCTCTTGGTAATTAACCTACATAAGTTTGCTGACGTTTGTATTCCCATTTCCCGTACTTTACAAGAACAAAACTCGATGCTGCAGCCATTGCCTTCAGCCATTTGCCAGCATTCAGTCACCCATGTTTCTGGAGGGAGGTGTGCTGCCTGCTCTGCTCTGCTGGCTGGCAGCATGCCATGGAGTGTGGCTAGCAGGTCAAAAGAGGTGATTCTTCTCCTCTACTCTGCTCTCATGAGACTCCACCTGAAATACTGTGTGCAGTTCTGGTGTCCTCAACACAAGAAGGACATGGAACTGTTGGAACAAGTCCAGAGGAGGCCACAAAGTTGCTAAGAGGACTGGAGCTTCTCCCCTGTGAAGACAGGCTGAGGAAGTTGGGGCTGTTCAGCCTGGAGAAGAGAAGACTGCACAGAGGCCTCATAGCAACTTTTCAATATCTGAAGGGGCTACAAGGGAGCCAGAGAGGGACTCTTTGTTAGGAACTGCAGTGATAGGACAAGGGGTAATGGATTCAAATTGAAGGAAGGGAAGTTTAGGTTAGATATTAGAAAAAAGGTTTTTACTTTAAGGGCAGTGAGAAATTGAAACAGGTTGCCCAGGGACGTGGTGGCTGCCCCGACCCTGGTGGTGTTCAAGACCAGGCCAGATGAGGCCTTGAGCAACCTGATCTAGTGAGGAGGTGTCCCTGCCCATGGCAGGGGGGTTAGGACCAGATGATCTGTAAGGTTCATTAAACACTTAAATTCTATGATTCTATGCATACTCCAGAATTCCAGGTAATTTACAATTAATTTCTGTAGCTCTCTGCACATTTAAGGATTTGACAACTTTGTTCACTTTGATTTCCACACATTCCATTTCAGAGGACCAGCCCAATGATAAAATCTTTCAGCAAACACTTTGTTTCTTTGCTTCCTCCTGCTCCTCTAGAGGTCATTGCCCTGAGCTGTGCCTTGACTTTACCTTGACTTAGCCTCCACTCTGCAATATTTCTTGTAGCCCTTCACTTCAGTGCTCTGCTGCGGTGGTATTTCACAGCCACATGGTCATTTAGCCTTCCCCCCTAGATGCATCTGGTTGGAAAATATGACTGGGAAATGGGAAGTTAGCCTGTACAGTACATCAGAGTGACAAACAGGTGCACATCATTTGACTGACCAGATGCAGAGAACACTATCAGTTTGCTTCATTTCATCCTTTGTTCTTCTAAACATTTAAACTTACTACATCTTTCTTACACCGGCAGCTACCTTTGAATTTTATTAGCAGCTTCTGATGTTTCTTCTTGGCTTTGTTTTTCTGGTTTGGTCTTCTGAGTTATGACTGAAGTTAAATCCTATCAGCATGTTTCCTTTTTCTTCTCTTCTGATTGTTTCAGTGCCTGAAGTTCTCTGTACAGCTGAGAAAAAAAATTAAAAGTAAAAAGGATTCTGGAAATGCAATGCTTTCCCTGGATTTTAATTCAAATTGTAATTTCACTAAAAAAACCACCAGAATCTCTAGAGTCAATCCTGACCTCAAACCATCTCTGCCTCTCTTATCTGAAAGAAAACCAACTTTTATTTCAAATAAGCTTCTACTGAAATCCGCATGTGTCATTTCTTAATTATCTCCTTTTAACTATTCTAATTCTGCATTTTTGATTGGTTTAATCCTTAATCACCAAGAGCAAAAAGGGGCTTTATTTTCCAGCCATCAATGAGGATAGTCTGTTCAAGAAACAGTTCCATGTCCCAGTCTCTGCTAATGCATTTTTCATCCAAGAATCACTAAACAAAGCACATAAACAGCAGTGGGAGCAGAGACCAGAACCAGCAGTCAAACTCCAGCCTCTTGGTCCACAAGTATTTGCTTATCAATGCCAGAGTGCCCTTTTTGCTATGCCAGGAATGGCAGGCATAACACTTTTTGTTTTCATAGGTACTGTTCTAATTATTGCTCCACTATGAGTGTGTTTCATTTCTCAGCCCAGCCGTCTCTCGGGACTGATTTTCATTCAGTACAAATGTTCTCATTATAAAGACTTAACATGAGGAGAATATAAATGAGAAGATGAGTACATGCTAAGAACTTGCTTATACAGAAACTGCATTGATCAAAGGAAAAGCAGACTAAAACACATGTCAGCATTAACGTGCTCCTACTTCCAGGGTTCAAACAGTTTCCTTTCCCAAAAGAATAGTGTGACTCCTTGCCATTGAAACCAGGCCAGGAAAGACTTCGTTTAACTGAAATAAAAAGTGCAAAGCATTTCTATAGAAGATTATGGTACAGCACTAAAGAGCTCTTTGAAAGCAAATGCACCTTCATCAGTTTCAAAGATTATCCTTTATCACTATGTGAAAACTTACAGAATAGAAATTCCAAAAGGTTTTCATAAATTAAATTACTACATGACCACAACTTGGAACAATTTTCATAAATCTAAAACACCCCTTTATGCAGCTGCTCACTAACCACGCAGCTGACCCACTCACCATCTTGCTTCTGGGTGGGTGCATCTCTTGGGAACTGCTTTTTTTCCAGTGGTTTTCCATCATCTTTGGTGCCTCAGGATCAGGTGGTAGTCATCCCCAAATGAAGTCTTCAGTGAACAGTCATGCAGACCCTTCTCTGACCTCTGGCAGTTTGAGTGAGATCAGAGGTGTCTTTGCAAAGGCATCGACCTCTTTGGGATTTCAGTGACAACTTCTCCCCTCCTCCAAACAGATGGAAACAGCTGAAAGCCACAGTACCAGTTCAGACTCTCATTTCTGCAGGCCAAGACAATATACCACTAAAAGCTGGACAGAGGCATTCATAGATAAAACACTGTTTTGGAAAAGATTGTGCAAAACCAAGTCTCAGGCTGAAAGCAGAGTGAAGCAACCCTCAGATGTTCAGCTACCAAGCTCCACCTGAGGCAACTGGATACCCTGCTGATTTCCACAGGGCTGCAGCTGGCTCAACAGGTAGTATTTCATCTGCAGTGAAAACGTTTCAGTTTACACTTCATTTCACAAGCATATTCTCAGACATAACTGAATTTAAGAAGTAAATGTGTGTTTTTACCAAATTTCAACTTTTAAGCTCTACTGAGTGCAGTGGTTTTGTTCTTCTATTTCTCCTGCTTGATGACTATATAACTGCCTAGGATACCTCTCCAGCCTTTCATAAAATCAGAATTCTAACAAGAATATATGAGTCATGTCTAGCCTGACATAGAAATGAAACAGTGTCATTCTTGTCACCAAAATGGAGCATAGCTCACACTCTTGACACACTTACATGGTCTTCAGGCTAAAATAGTACACACAGAAGTGCACACAGTTATAACCAGAAACTTCTATAAATATGTGACATGAAGCAGCTTGAATCCTAACATTCAGACTGTATAACCTTGCCATGAAGTACTATTTTACCAAAGCATCATTCAG
>NW_008678661.1:132227-142467 GCF_000695815.1 Acanthisitta chloris
GGATCCCAATATCTGTACATCTGGATACCATGTCTGAATCTGACCTTAAGCTCCAATCCATTTTAGCTTTAGATCACCTTCAGTCAACACAGAAACACCATTTAGTTTAGCAATCAAAGACCTTGATGCACATTCAGCTGATGCATTGCTACCTACCAGACTAAGGATCCTTATGCCATGTGCATCCAGGCTTGGAAACAGTAGTTTCTACAACAGTCTCCCTTCCTTCATCAGAAAGTAGTAGTCTATTAGTCAGGACTGACACAGGACTGACACAGGACTGACACAGGACTGACCCTCTCTCTGGTTACTCTGTCAACTCTTAAACACCTCTGATGCACAGCTCAACAGTAGGCAATTTATGTCACGGGCTACTCAGGTATCCAAGGCATGTCTTCCACAACTTTTTCGGTCTATGCCTAGACGAACCACAGATGTCAGGAACAGTTTCTCAGTGGGTCACAGACAGTCCAAAGACTTTCAGCTAGACTAGTCCTGGAAGCTGAGATACTGCTTTTAAACCTTCCACAGACAGCTCTACAATTAATGTAGAAGCAAGGTACAGATACTCTTCAGCATGAGAAAGCTAGAAGGTATAACTGAAAACAAAACATGGACAAACTTGCACCATCTGTTTTGAAATGCCAACACTTTCCCAAAATAACCTGTGCGTCTACTTCAAGACATTCCCCAACAGAAGTGCTTATTTAAGAAACAGAATTGTTGTCTGAAAATGATTTGTGTGAAGCAGGCAACGTATTTGTTCTGGTGGGTGCAGTTCAGAGCTTCACACCTGCCTATATTAGGTTCAGTCTCTATGTGCATTCTTCAGTGCTCATCTGACAACTCCATACAAGAGGTTTATCCTTCAGTTTGGCAGCCAGGCTTCATTGCCAGTGGAAAAAAAGACTTAAAAAACGCGAAAGCAAGAAGGGTTGTCATAAAACAATGAATCCAGATGCAGGGGTTTTTTTGCCATATTCTGTTTTGAATTTTGAGTATATTAATAGTAATGTCTTGTCAAAACCAGAAATAAAGGTTATGCTTGGCCTTTTAAAAGAACGTGAATGGTTCAAAACCCAAAGCCCTCTTGACTTTCCTGGCTCAGAACATCTGAAAATTAAAGATGGGTTTTGCTTGCTTAAACATACATATCCAGTATCTCTTTAGAGGCTCTGGTGTGTCCTCTATCCCACTATTCTTGATCCAGCAGAACACATCATCTGTAGGGTTTGTATTGTATTTGCCAGACCCACACTAGCACATCTCAAATGATGCCTACATTCAGGCCACTAACTTTCCTACACGTTTTTTCAGAGCTGCTATTCTTGATGCCATCCGTAAGAACTGAAGGAGCACAGGTTCTAATAACCCACCAGGTGACCTATCAAAGTGCCTGGACACAAATTCCGTGATTAATTTCTACAGTTTTACTTGAAACATGAGAACAATGACCGTAACAAGCTGAATGATATAAAAAGGCACTCAATCATGGTAATGACTTGCCAAGAGGAAAGGGAGATGACAACCTGAGATTCAGATAGAATATAATAAATTGTTTACCTGTTTTCACTGCTGAGTGTCTGGTTTTTGTTCTTACGTGGAAGTTGGACTTAAATTGCTTGATTGCCTCTGAAAATCTACTTCTGAATGATCTCCAAGGATGATTTCAGATTCAGATTTTTTTCTAGAGTATTTTGAGACTACTCCTTATACTCAAACTTGATGTTGAAGAGTGGACCTCTAAGAATTTGTACCCAGTACTTAGTTCTAAACCCATACTGCCCAGAATTTAAATTAATCCCTAGAGTTCCAAACTTTTGTCCTTTACAACAGTAATGACTTGGGCCTAGCTTATCTGCATCATTTCAGCACTCAAGCTCTAGACTACAACACCCATAGTCAACTTACTGATGTGACTCATAGGAGCACTATTTCTGTCTACCCTTTTACTTGCAAGGACTTAATTTTATTAAATCCGTTTGGAGACAGGTGAAAATGAACACAGAGTGAAAAGGAAAAATATTTTATTGTGAACATGGCATGTATGAGATGCATTTCAGAACATACTGTTACATATCAAATGACGAAAAAAAGCTCTAACATGAGATAAATGAACAGTGCTTGAGACCAATGAAGAACACGTACACAGCTGTTCTAACAGCACAATTCTGATACCAATCACAACATGTATTATATAGTTTCTGTGATCATTTTTAAAAAAACTGAAGGTATTGGACCTACTCCTGTGTTGTTGTACATCACCCAAAGCTTCAGTGAATCTTGCAGGTGTGTGGAGGGAACAATGAGAGCAAACTGACACTCCACCTCAGGCAGCAGAAGGTAAGAGATGGAGAAGACACCAAAAAGAAAAGACAAAACCACTGTTCTACAAAAGTAAAAAGGCAAGTATTATCCCAAGAAACATTATTATTTGCACAAGAAATCTTAATTGCATCTTGAATCCATTAAAGCCAACAAGAGTATGCCATTGAGATCAGTGGAGCCTGAATTTCATACTGAAATTTAAAACATTCTTGCATTAGTGTAAACATCAGCAGAAACAAAATGTCAGCATCTATACAAGTATTCAAGTGCTGTTTACAAAAATCATAAAAAACAGACAATGCTAACCCAAAATGCCAGTACATATCCAAAAGGCAGATAATTAAAAGAGTTTTTTCAAATACACATTTTGAAATATTTAAAAACATCCATTTTAAAGTATTTGTATATCATTGTTAGGGAAGGAATATATGAGAAAAAAACTGAGTTATTTACAATGATAAAGGAAGGGCACAGTGTTTGCTCAGATTTATTAGAAACCAGTATTTTTTCCCCTTTGGAGTCATGACATATACCTACACACTTGAGCATGTTTCAAAGCAGTGCTGAGAAGTGGCTGTACTTCATTATTATGAAGTAGAATCCTTCTGTGTAAGTATTTCAGCATGATTCCTCATGAGCCATTTACGCCCATTCATATTTTCAGTTAAAAAACAAAACAACCAAAAACAACCTGAAAAAATTCTCATAGAAATATTTTGTCTTTAAAACAACCTGATGAGATTTTATATCATGGCAATTTACAGTCATGCATTTGAAGATTCACAGTCAATACAACTTTTCCATTTACTGTTAGACTTGTGCCTGTCTTCAAAGAGCTCTTTGCTAATTTTTGTGCGGATCTCAGGACTGGATAACAGCTCCTTAATCCGGTTCAGCCTGGGTAACAGGGTCTGCGTTTCTCTGCGCAAAGCTTCCTTTACTAAGTCTGCTTCAGGGCTCTTTCCTAGAGGAAAAGAACAATATAATACATTTTATAACAACTAATGTCATTTAGAATCATTAATGTAGGGAGACAAAGAGATCATATCTGGTCTGGACAGTACTGAGTGCTTAGTCTTTTGCCCACATTGATTTTTTTATAAAAAGATACTTCGTCAAAAAATAGAATTTACATCAACAAATGCTACCAAAAAATAAAGAACAGTACAGCATCACATTTAAGAGAAACTTCTGTCATATTACATACTGTGTAATAGTATCTGCGATGAGTATCTGTAGTAGTAATTTTTAGCTTGGGACTGACTGCTGTTGGCTAGGAAACAGCACGTGCTGTCAGACGGAGCGAGCAGCCCTGCAGCAGTGCCAAACCCTCGGCCTCAGGGCATCGCTCCCACTCATGGCAAGGCCTCTTCCACAGCCATTCATCACAACCCAAAAGGCAAATGCAAAAGGTTCAATTTCTCTTCAAAAGCAAGGAAGGGATTCTTGGCATCAAGAGCAAGTGAAGACTGGAGCCACCTGCCTCACCATTCTTGTCCTTTTTCTACCATCCATCCCTCCCGGCATCTGACAGATTTTCAGCAGTGCAAGCACTTATTAAACCAGTAGACAGTGTCCTTCAATTCAGAACAAACTTGATAAGAGACTCACAAAGCAGAGTGCCTGTCACCCAGCACCACTTAGCAAATTTCAGCGGGGAGCTGGGACACGTTTTTGTAGTTATTCTTGGTGGGATATTTGCTCCCAGGCTTTCTGCACAGTGCTCACTTGCTGTTATCACGGTCGCTCTCATTCTTACTGCTGCTTGCTGCTTCTTCAGTTTTCGCCGGGCTTCCATCAGTCTGTCTGGTTTTGTTTTGTGTTTCTTCTAAATATTGCTGTACAGCCTTCAGCACCGCATTCTCCACCAGCCTTTTGCTCAGGCTCAGCAGCTCTGCATCGTCTGGCTCTGCCGCACGTTTTTCACCTGTGCGTCACAACAGACAAGAGAAGGAATTCATTGCCACAGAAAGAGAGCAGCTGTGATTGTATCTGAAGCCTCTGTCTGAGCTGGATTTTATTAGTTGCTTCTTCCTGATTGCAAAAAGTAATTTCCCCCTCCTCAAGCTCCAAAACAAAAGATGTATATAGTGTATCAGATCAAAAATATTTCACTGCTTGTCTTTATTGTACCACTCCAACAAAAGTGACTGGCTAACACTATGAGTTTAGAAGACTAAGTGTGCATATTTATTCATTTCTTGCCAATGATCACCTGCGACATCTGGGTAAAGATGAAGAACACGGCACAAGGTAAATTTTTGCTTTAGCAGCATTCTTACATTTAGCTGCCTCTGCTTTGTGATTTTTGCTTAATAAATCCAAAATCTACTTACTCACTGCGTGTAATTCAGGAGTTTCACATGGGAAAAATTACTAAAATACACTAAGCACAGACTAGACAATTTTTCTTAAACAATGCATAAAACCTGGAAAAACCATATACTGCCTCCCTGCCTCTCTTCTGCCTTTTAACTTAAAGCTCTGACACCAAAGGAGTGTAAGTTCCAGGGGATCTATTCTTAGATATCTGCTGATAGAAGCAAGAAATTGGCATTTTCCGTGTTTGCTAAGACTTCATATGAATAAATGTACAACAAAATGACTGTATACATAGTGAGCATTCTCATACATCATTACATCTAATTTGAAATGGTCCTCTCCTAATAAACTACATAGCCTGCTACACATCCTCCTTTTATAAAGAACACATTCCAGGAAAAATACGTTTTATTGTCCAATTTCCACTGGCCTTGTCATCTGCCACTTCACAGTTTCTTGCACTAGGTAAATAACTGCTTCCCTCCATCTATGTTTAAAGGTTACACTTTTAACGTTCTCTTCTGGAGTTTGCATTCTGCAATCAGTAATAAGAGGCTGCTTAGTCACATGCATCTGGTGAACGAGGTATTACTGTATGCTTTCAGCACAAAGCTTTGTACTGTTCAATTACCTAAATTTGCTCTTTTTTGCATCTTTAGATCTATTCAAGTTTGTCAGAACATATATAGTTATAAAATACTTTTATTGTCTCCCTAGAGGACTGGACAACCCAGGAGTGATTGCACTGATAAAACATAATTGATATGGGGATTCAAGGAGGAGAGGGAGACATAAACAAAATCCTTCATATTCAGAGGCAGTGCCTTTATTAGCTGTTAATATGAGCATCTCACTCTGGAACAGCAAGACATACCAAACTCTTCCACTTCTGGGCCTTCACAGCACTGACACTGTGGGGAAGCAAGAACTGTGCTCTCCAGCTGGAGAATCATCAGACTGGATCTTGGTAAAGCTTTTTATTACATTTTGGAAGAAGTTTGAAAAACTTATCTGAAAATATTAAGAAGGGTGTCTATGGGGATAGTTTTGGTTAAAACAAAATTTAAAAATATGAGAACACATTAAAAACAGATTTAGCATTTCCAAGAAGAAACATTTTAGGCTAACATACAACTCTAATGGAGGTACAGGCACTATTCCCAAAACCAAACAGCTACATACTCTTTGTTCTCTGACTCACTGCTTACCATGTCCCTTTGCTATCTCTAAATCCTGGGTTTAAGTCTATCCTTTAACTCACATAAAGGAGCAACTTAATTCAGAGTCTTATCTCTCAGGAGACGCAAGGTATACATGAGCAACATCTCCTCACTGCTCTTCTGAACTGGTCCCGCATGCTCCTTTGGATACAGCCCTTAGATTCCTAATTTTCTTTGCTTTTAGTAAAGACGCTTGAAAAATGTGTTGGTTGAGCTGCTTTGTGCATTCATTAGAAGAAAAAAACTCACTGTGATTTCTAGTTGCAGAGCTTCTTGTTTTTTTAGAATTGCTCGTGGGTCACAGAAATCATTACTCACACAGTGCTAATGATCCGTCCATGCAACTCAGAACAAAATCAATGGGAAATATGGTGCACAGCCACTCTCACACTTGACCCTGTAGTACTTAATATGCAGAATATGACTAATCAGTCACAGAGGCCTCCAGACACTAGAAAACAGTAGGGATTATATTTACTCAGAACGTAATTTTACTTGTAGCACATCATGTATTATTCTTACAGTCTAAAAAAGCACAGAGCTCTTCTCATAAATACTCCCTGCAAAACAGTTCTCATTTCCATATAGATGTATAAAATCCATGTATCTTTTACTGCATTTATAACTTCAAAATAAGTAGACAGCTCACTTGCAAGTAATTTCTCAAGCATGAAAAAAAGTGGGATTACTTAAAAGAAGCCTTAAACTTAAAATGTACAGTTTACATAGCTATGTAAGAATGGGTTTGTGTTTGTTTATTTCTAATATTTTGAGATATTCATGGCTCATCAACAGTCTGGGGTCAAGTCTGTAGCACCTCCTAAGTGAGCTCTGCACTCCCACTGGAAAGAAATACAAGGCATCTGACTGATGTGTGAATGCAAACACATCCCTGCATGAACATGGCCCTTGGATTTATCTGTCCAGCCACTTCAGTGGACTGGCACATGGGGCTGTATGATTCCCTGATGCTCTGTTAATATTCTCATACTCCCTAAATAGCAGTTGTGGGAGGGTCTGCAGTGCTGCAGTTCCCTGGCAAGGCAGCTGTATACTGTTGTATTCTTCCTATTCATGACTGTTGATAAAAAGAAACAGGTCATGTAATAAAAACGAGTATTGATTACCTATATTTCCTTGAATATTTAACCCATATATATGTCCTGTTTATATCTCTCCCTCCATGCTGCATCTGCTGCTTGCCTGCTTCTTAGATGAATACAATTCCTTTGCAGAAGGCAAATGCTTCTTTGTGTGGACTGTCTTGGAATTATTGGAATATCAGTAGAAGCCATTGCAGATATGTATGTTTTAGATTTAAAAGGGAGGTTTAAAAATTCAGACTCACTCTGCTTGTAAGCTCTTTTCTGAAAAGGGAACAGATATACCACGTGCATTGTATTTGCATCAATGCTGTGACACTGCTTTATTTCTGTGCCTATGAATAAGAAACTTCCACTGTCTTCTCCTCCATGTGGCTCAGAATAAAAATGAAAAAAACCTTCCATTTTGTTTGTCCCAGAATTCTCTTCTATAATTTTCAAAATATGAAAATAAATTCATACTTTGTGAATGTACCTCAATGCATCTATGCTAAGCAGTGCTTTTATTACTGAAACTGAAGCATAGCCATTGTCCTGAAATGACCAACATTTCTCACAAAGGGAGCTATCAACTGCACAGAATTATTCAATAGGGGCTTTATGATCCTACAGCCTGCTGCTAGGGGCTGTGACATGAACCAGATGCCTGCAATTAAATCCAAGCTAGGATTCAAATTCACTGCTGTTATGTCTCTACTGGATGGACTAGGTTTACTCTCCAAGTCTACACCCCCTTTACACTCTACAAGACTGTGATCTGAACTTTGAAATAGTGTATTGAACAAATCAGATATCGTGGACCTGGTACGGCATTTTCATGGCCATGACACAGCCTGGTTTAGAGTGTATATAGATACCTCAGATTTCGAGAGAGAGGACAGTTGTTTGATTCCCTCTACTGTTTATATGACCAGTGAATTTTTGAGACAGATGTAATTGAAGGAACCCTTGGATCCGTCATACAGGCAAAGACAGTTTTATAACCTTTTACCAGCTACACTCCCAGACAATGTTCTGCAATCCTTCCCTCATGATGTCAACGTACTGGGCTTTGTTTTTCTTTCCAACAACCTTTCTTCACAACAAAATAATTCCAAGATGGGAAAATTATAAAGAAGATCCTTGGTATTTCAAACAAGAAAGTAATTCCAAGAAAGGGACTTGGGAGTGCTGGTGGACAGTGGCTCAATGTGAGGCAACAGTGTGCACAGGTGGCCAAAAAAGCCAATGGCATCTTGGCCTGTATCAAGAATAGTGTGGCCAGTAGGACTAGGGAAGTGATCACCCCTCTGTACTCAGCACTGGTGAGGTCACACCTCGAGTGCTGTGTTCAGTTTTAGGCACCTCAATTAAAAAGGACATTGAGGCACTGGAGAGAGTCCAGCAAAGGGAACCGACACTCATAAAGGTCTAGAAAACATGTTGTACGAGGTACGCCTGAGGGAATTGGGTTTTTTAGCCTTGAGGTGTCTCAGGGGTGACCTCATTGCTCTCTACAACTACCTGACAGGGGGTTGTAGAAAGGTGGGGGATGGTCTCTTCTGCCATGCCTGCAGAAGGACTAGAGGGAATGGTCATAAGCTGAGACAGGGGAGATTCAGATTAGCTATTAGAAAAAAACTTTTCACTGTTGCGGTGCTCATGCACTGGAATAGATTGCCCAGGGAGGTGGTGGAGTCACCATCCCTGGGAGTGTTTCAGAGGCATCTGGAGCTGATGCCCAAGGATATGGTTCAGGGTTCAGGCGTTACAGCAGAGGGTCAACGTAATTGTTTGACTTGATGATCTTAGAGATCTTCTCCAACCTTGATGATTCCATGATTCTAGTAGGTGACCAAGACCATGGGAGGGGCTGTGGTAACAGATATGCCATCATCTTTTGGTTTATTAATTTTCTAATACAGTTTTTACAAACTCTAGAAACAAAAACCCCATGAGGACTCAGGTCGTTTTCCAAGAAATAAACACTGCACAGTGTCTCTTACCAACACCAAGGTGAGTCAAGTTGCTGCTGCATACACTCAAAAGTTTTTACCACAAGATTCCTTTTCTATGGTGATTCTTCAGTGACTCAAACTCATAATGATCCCTCACTACAAGATAGTTGATTATTAATCCCTCCATACAGAAGCAAAAGCTTTGCTGGTGTGCAGTATAGTGGGACTAGAAGGAAGGAAACAACTACACTAACTAGTAATGGACTAAGAAGCTTTCAGCAGAAGACTCGCAATTATTTGTGCATATGGTGGAGTTGGAGAAAACAAAGGAAGGCCAATGAAACCAATGTCAGACAGATTTCAGCATGCGAATTCATACACTTTGAAATGTCAGAGGTTGTGCCTTTATCACGGTTCTCTCTCTCTATGTTAGAAGGAAAATACTAAGAGTGAAGACCTCACTTATACTCGCAATGCCCAGGTAGATGTAGACTACTGCAAGGCTGCTGTGTCCAGCTACAGCCTGTGGAGACACCTAGTTTTCACTGCACTGATTCAAAATTAAATCTCAGTGACTTCTGTGGGAATTGGATGAAGTTCCCACTCCTTCATACTGAAATGCAATTTCCTGTGCTTCAGACCAATGTGTTGAACATTTTCTTTACTGAGGACTTTCAGATAAATTTGGTAGGCCATATATATTAACAGGACTATCGCATTATAAGAATACTGTCCATACTAAATTGAGTAACAGGCTGTAACCAGGCACCAGAAAACTAGCTTCCCACCCTTGCAACAGGATGTAAATGGGACAGCACACTCAAGATCATGGTTTTAAAGTACTGAACACAAACATGAGCATGTGCCCATATCTAATCAACACAGTAAGCACAGACAGGAAAGTCACAACTCTGAACATTTCCTTGTTAATTAAGAAGAACTTGCATGAAATGTCTCATAAGTGGTCACTTAAGAAATTGGCACAAATAAGACACTGACGGGAAGGGTGAAATTATAATCTCATTATGTCATAATGGTGATGACATTTCTGTTGCTGGATGTTCCCACCTGATGGAGTAAATCTAACAAACTTCTTTAGTACGCTGCTCTGTAAGTACAGGACTGTCTAGCAAGGCAACACAGGCAATACCAATCTGTCCTTCAAACGGAATATATGGGCTTCTAGTTTGCTGGAAAGATTTTTGTATTTAATTTGGGCCACCATGGAATAAACCCAATAAAATTAGGAATTTCTAGTAAAGGAAATTAAGGGTGTTGCAGCTATTCAGGAAAAATGGTGCTCTTGCCAGATTCAGTGATGACAGCAGGA
>NW_008678661.1:142485-145852 GCF_000695815.1 Acanthisitta chloris
GCTTGGCAAGCATGGCAAAAGTCTGTTTCGTTTCACACAAAACTCTTTGAAGCTCAGTGATCTAAAATTTCTGACCAGCTCTAAGTGGAGAAACAGGATGTGATGTGCTAAACCTACTCTTCCTTCTGCAAGCACCAAAGGATGTGATGCCACTGGTATGAGCTGTCAGAATAAACAAAAATAAAGGTAATGTAAAGCTCTAGTCCTGGCATACAGGGAGTTCTGTTAAATATCTTGGTCTTATTTTGTTGTTAAAAGAGACCTGCTGACAGAGAAATTTCCTGACTCATTTAATGCAGTTTAATGCTTAAACTTAATGACTCTATAAGAAGTCTAGTGTAACAGGCAGCAAAGAAAACATAATGGCTAAAGGAAAGAACATGGCTTACAGAACTGCGAGTTTTACGCGATTTTCTCACCGATACTCAGGTAGAGAAAGTGGTTTTTTACGCGATTTTATTTTCTCACCTCAGGTAGAGAAAGTGGTTTTACAAAACCACAGTAACATCCACTGTGCATGGTGACAATGGAAGAACCAGAAGATCCAGATCATGATAAGCAAACACCCAGGCCTGGTGCTACCAGCTCAAGGGAACAGGGAATAGGAGCTGCTTGGGTTGGCAGGGCTATCAAGGAGAGCAGGAGAGTTCCATCTCCCTTCAGGACGGGGAAGTCTCCTGCTGTTTTCAGACAAAACCACAGTAACATCCACTGTGCATGGTGACAATGGAAGAACCAGAAGATCCAGATCATGATAAGCAAACACCCAGGCCTGGTGCTACCAGCTCAAGGGAACAGGGAATAGGAGCTGCTTGGGTTGGCAGGGCTATCAAGGAGAGCAGGAGAGTTCCATCTCCCTTCAGGACGGGGAAGTCTCCTGCTGTTTTCAGAGCCTGAGAGAGAGACCAGGCTTCTGAGTTTCTCAGGGAAAAGCTGAATTCTGGAACAGAACAGACATGGCAGCGCCTCACCTCCAATGGTCCTCTAGAAGTCATGCTATGGAGATGGTGCATGTTGCTTCCTCATCAACCTTGGTCACCAGTGACCACAGACAGACCTGGATGGTCTTGAAGGCAGAAAATCACCCTGCTAGGTCACCAAGTTGAGGGGAGGTGTAGGCCCAGAAAATGCAGCAGCTAACCAAAATAGGATATACACAGATTTTAATTGCCACAGTCGAAATGCTCTGCCAAAACCTCAAAGTCTCTGCTTATGGTCCAGTCAACCATGAAAATCAAATGTTTACTCACACGCATGATGAGGGAATTCATTTAATAAATATTAACCTCTTGTTACTGTTTTCTATCCTTCCTATAGTCTCTGTGAACTTCAGTTTCATGTCTTCAGGATTAATTTGTTATTACACAGCTTCCAATGGGACACTATTTTGGCTGAGACTTCTTCATGCTACAGTCAACTACACTAATAAAAGCAGCCTTTTTTGAACTAAGACAGATTGTTAAACAAGTGCTAATAAGTGAATCTTAACAAGCTGATCCTGTGTTGTTGCTCCTCCTGAGTTAAGAAAATTATTCCATACAAGTTCATGCTATCAGGTGTCTCTCACATAGCACATGTCTTTCCTTGGGGAAAGCAATTTTGAATCTATTTGTAAATTATGGAGAGAAAAGCCAAATTTTAATCAATGTGCACTTTCATTTCATTATTTCAATTGCAGCAACATGAGTTGTGAAACACAGCTGCATACCGCTTGAACTGCAAAAGGAAGGTGAAATCTTGTCAAAAAACATTAAGATATAAGTATAATTGCAATTCAAGAGGATGTCCAACAGTCTCCATAAAATGCTGTAATAAGGTACAATTTTAATGGAAAAAAAAGTAATTTTCAGGGTGCTTTTAACATCTCTGAAACCATACTTAATTAGCTTCTAATGGAAGAAGGTTAGTCACTTTTGGTAAGAGCATCTTACACAGGTTTGAACTGGTAGCATAACTGCATCCCAAGGCTGTCAAAACAGATGGGTCTAATCATTTCACCCTAGAATCTTGCATGAAGGAACTGAACCCACTTCGTAAGCTTCTTGGGCAAATCATGAAGTTATGTATTTTTGAATATATGAGTAGTATTGCGGCTGTCTTTTATTTATTTCATGGATCAAGTGTACAGAATCCGACCACATTTGTTAACAGCTTTGGGAAAACTAATACCTTTAAGCCAATTTGAATGGCATGTTGAGAAAAGCTCCAGTAAGTACTTATCATGGCATTCCTATCTGAATCCCCTTTAACTGTATATTTTGCCTTAAATAATGTATTTATCATAGACTCATGGAATCATCAAGTTTGGAAGAGACCTTTTAGACCATCCAGTCCAACCATCAACCTAGCACTACCACTGTAACCCCTAAAGAACTAAACTGTATCACACAGCACCATATCCAGACAAGACTTAAACACCACTAGGGATGGTGACTCCACCACCTCCCTGGGTAACCTATTCCAGTGCCTGACCACCCTAACAGGGAAATTTATTTTTCTAATATCTAATCTTAATCTCCCCTGTCTCATTTTAAGGCCATTCCCTCCAGTCCTCTCACTGCAGGCATGGCAGAAGAGACCAAACCCACCTCATCACAACCTCCCTTCAGGTAGTTGTAGAGTGATGAGGTCACCACCCTCTTTCAGTTTAAAGACATTACTCCCACCCTATCACCACATGTCTTCGCAAAAAAGTCCCTCTTAATGCCCAAATTTAAATATTCTGAAGGCAAGATAAGCTAGAAATTCAGACACATGTTTAGTCATAAAAAATTGCTCTGTGCCATGGAGATTTTGGTCACCTCAGCCATATGAAATCACAATAGTTGTAGTTAAAGAGTTAAGAATGTTGAAGGTATGACTACAGCTCACTTAATCTAATTCACAGAAATCTAAAAATTATTGCTAGAGTATGGTGTAAAGAGAGATCACTTAAGGAAATCTGTGGATGAAAGAAACCATGAAACATTACCATGCTATAAAACTAAATTTAATGCAATGAATCCTTTACATGAGTTAAGCAGACTTTATAATCCAGAGCAAGAAAAAAAAATGAAAGAATACGAGTATTAGACAACACACTTTTTGTTTTCATCCTATGTTCTTCATGAATAGTGAAAATATCCTCATTTGCTGAACAAGCACCTAGGAATCAAAACTAACATTTTTCTTAAGTCTGCTTCACCATTGGAAATCAAGAATAATTGAGTCCTGCTTATTTTGTTAAACCAGCGGGCCCAAATTTCACATCCTTCCTATGCTAAGTATCAAATAGTTGTAAATGCATTTTCTTTGTGAAACAACATAAAACTCCTTAAAATAACTATCCCTACATAATAGCAACGTTTCTTTAATGAGATGATTTCCC
>NW_008678661.1:145882-163174 GCF_000695815.1 Acanthisitta chloris
TACAGCTCTTGTATTCTAGCAAAAGAATAACTCCCCCGCTCCCTCTTCCCTCATATTTCTACTTCCTCAAACTCAGTGAGTCAAAGCCTATTCTAGCAACACTGCAATGAAATCAGACCAGAAAAATATGTCTGCTATGCCAAAAACTGAACTGATACTCACAACTTCTACCAACTTACACTGTGCCGTAATGGGTTGGCCACTACCATGCCTTAAAATCGACAGAATAACTCCCCCGCTCCCTCTTCCCTCATATTTCTACTTCCTCAAACTCAGTGAGTCAAAGCCTATTCTAGCAACACTGCAATGAAATCAGACCAGAAAAATATGTCTGCTATGCCAAAAACTGAACTGATACTCACAACTTCTACCAACTTACACTGTGCCGTAATGGGTTGGCCACTACCATGCCTTAAAATCGACAGGGCCTCTTCTCTTTACACTTCTTTTTCCATTCAAAAATTTAATCTCTATCTACATAGTATACCCAATTCCATCCCTTCCTCTTCAGCATTCCAGTAATTCTAAATCTGTACCATCGACATAAGTAGAAAAGTGCTTACTTATGCCAGCTGGTTTTCTGAGCATTTATCAGGCTAAACAGTTTTAATTTGGAATTTCATATATTTATTCGTTCTCTTATTTTAAAGTAATACTTTTCTTAGTCTTTCTCCAACTCAAGAGTAAAAGACAAAGGGTAGATATTCATGCCATAACCACCTTTTGCATTTCTTTTCACTACATTCAGAACCAACTGTGAAATCAAAAGCAGGTATTTTTATTTCACTGCAGCTGAAGAACGATGCGTTTTATTCCATAGTTTGCTTTGTCTGTGCGTTTGCCATACAGAAAAGTTCTCTCACTTCTACATCTGGCTACAGGGACCAAGAAAACTTCATTAAGGATGATGAGAAGGAAAGAAGTGGGCAATGGTTCCCCTCAAGAGCAAATTACATCATTCATGATTCTGAGATTTCCTGCGATGGGTAAGCACATTCAACACTGCACAGCACAATGCACGGTGGTTTGAACTCCAAGAATGTAGGTATAGCTATGCATTGAGGGGTATGCCCTGTTACCATGTGGAGCATCAAAAGCAGTAACCCAAAGCATTCAAGAATTGGCCTGTCCTCACAGCCTGGGTGCAGCATCACATGGATTCAGATATTTTGCTGCTGATGTAGAAGCTTATACTTGGACAGATCTTATCACATAACATATTTTTATCTACAGTCTAATCCTGCAATGTTTTTCTCATTTTATGACTTTTACAGGCATTATGGCTAAAAGGGACCAAGGGAATGAAATGGATCTTTTAAAGCAAAATGATGCACTTCTTTTAGAATGGAGTTGTTATTATTATTCACTTGAGCTTAAGCAAGCATTACAGGCAATGCCCCCACAATCCAGGCTGTCCTTCTTCCAAATGTTTCAATCTAATCATAACAGAGAGCACACACAACGTATGAATAGAGTGCATAGGTGGGGTCAAGAAAAAGTAACATTTATTTCAATAAATCAGAGGGCAAACAGTGTTTCAAAATACAAAAACACTACCCCAAGTTTCATTTTAACATAGAAAGATAATCCCAGACTTCAGAAGGGGAGTCAATCATCAGAACTCAGCTAGTCACAGGTTATGTTTTGTAGAATAAACTCTTAATTTTGTGCAGGAAAAACATCTCACATTGTGTTAATGATATGTATGTGAAAAGTAAAGAGGAGCTGAGAGAAGAGAGGAAGAAGGGAAAACCTTTTTGGTTGTATTAGGCTACACTGGATGGTAATGGATTTTTAAGACAGCAAAAAATGTTGCTCATGTGCTGATTGTCCTCAGCCACAGTAAGTGCTGCAGAAAACATGGCTGATATTTAATATGCTTTTGTTCAATCCTCGTGCTTTATACTAAAGTGAAAAATTGAATAAAATGCCATTTAGAAATTATTGCTAGGATGTGAAACAGAGTACCACAATAACAGACCATGGCATAAGACAATTCTCCTCTTAGCAAAAGGATAAAAGCTCTCTAGCAACTGAAATGAATTATCCATGCCCGAGGATCTTAACTCACAGGAAACTCAGCAAGTGCCCAGATCAAGTTCACCTGAGACTGGCAGATATTCAAAGGGATTAAGCTATCAGCAGAAAAGATAAAATTAATGGTGGATTTTGAGATTTGGGGATCAGGATGCAGAGGAACTACCGAATAAAAAGGACATTTTCTCTATACCAATTTAGGACAGCAATTCCTGAGGTTCACGAGAGGTACAGGCAGGGTCAAGAACCTGACAAAAGTTCAGCTGTGTATGCAAACAACAGAATTACAAGCCTAAAAGCACTGACTATTGTACAAGTTTGGCAGTGCCAAATCGATCATTGATACAGTGTATTTCTAGCTACTTAAGGCCCAAGGACAGTCTGTAGCCAAATGTTTATCAATTTGAAGTCTCTAAATACTAAACAATGTTTGTGCCATCCAGTCCACTTTCCTTTTAAGACAATAATTTCCAATACCATTCTCCACAGAATGGACTGATTTGGGTTGGAAGGGACCTTAAATATCATCTAGTTCCAACCCTACTGCCGCGGGCAAGGACACCATGCTAACTTCCTTAGCATATAGAATCATAGAATCAACCAGGTTGGAAGACATCCGAAGGATCATCAAGTCCAACCCTAAAATATATACAACCCTATACCCCAAATTCCTCTAAATCCCAATCTATTCTGCCAGTTCTCCACTTTAAGCTTACAGAAAGAGAATCACTCAAATTTTGAGAACAGCAAAATGATTAGGTATGAAACATTATCAGACCATTGCTAGCCAGCTGCTGAACAAGGGACCAGTATGCCTTACTATGATACTTTTCAAGTTATCTTATTTTCCACTTTGACTATAATAATTTCACAATAATAACAGATCAGTGTCATCTAAAGGACAAACCCTCACTGGACCAAGGACCTGTTGTTTGCCTTGCTTTCTTTGTTTGTCTGCCTTAATCTGAAAATCTTGGTCACAACATTGCAAAATGCAGACTCTCTGCAGTCCGGCATCTGTCACTGACAGGAAGCTTTCCCTGAAATATATACAAAATGTTCTCTCTTGTTCTTATTTCACATGATGCAATACAAGTAATCCCATGCTATCCTAACAGTTGCTTAATCATGTTAACCAGTTCCTCCTCCTGCCTACTGGCTTTGTAGCTTTTTTCCCAAACTAGCGAGTTCCTTCTCTCAGAGCTCCCCAAGATGTAGCTCTGCAGCTCCCCAGACATTTTCTGGAAGTGCAGCCTGGGCTTCTACTTTATGTTTGGAATATTATATTCTTTTGGAAATGTAACACTTCCTGTAAACATCTTCCTCCTCTGCTCCACGATTATGCCTCTTGAGTTTCTAGGACAAAAGTTACAGTCATCTTCCCAGCGCAGATTTAGCTAGCATTGCATGCACAACAATTCTGCTAAAAGGTTGTAGGCTTGGTGGCACATGATCTTGATGAAGGGGAAAAAGAGACAGATTTGGGAGTTTAGGTTTTTTCCTTTCCAGAGGGTAACCTTTTCCATAGATTAAATCTGTTTCACTCCTCTTTCTAAGAGGATGGAGTACAGCTTCCCAATCATTCCAGGTCAGTACAGAAATGTCAAAATTGAGAGTCTGTTTATGAGCCCAGATTTTAGCTTCTAGAGGCCTTTAATGAAACAAAAATAAAACAACTCATTTTCTCTTTCCTAATTATATGGTATCTTTAATGGAGGCTGTGCAGACCAATTTTTTAATATATCTTTTTTTTTCAAGTTTTAATATTTTAATGGTTTCTGGAATCGAGGTTAAAACATGCCTGCCTGCTTCCAGGAATACCACCCTCCATTAGAAAGCAAGGCACTCAATTAGCTAGCATTAAGCATCACAAATCAGACAGTACAAAGGGAAAAAAGCACATTTAAAACATCAGGTTAGGAATAAGTAGACAACCACCACATTTTGGTTGTATAACACTTTCCCACTCCCAAGTGTGGCTATTCTATTTCTGTAATGGATGTTTTTTCCATATGTTACAATTTCTACATTGGCTCAGCTCACAGGGAGTAAGTTACAGTAGGACTTGTCATACAGCAATACAACAGGTTGAAGCAACTAAGTTCCTAAATTGCAGAGGCAGCTGTACATATATAGTAACAGAGGATGGTATTTCATGTTTAGCATGTCACACTTCTTATTTGGCTGTAAGATGGATCTGCTCACTCATTGCTTTTGAGCAGAGAAGGAAAATTCAACTCCGTTCCAGGCTGACATTAAAGAAAACACCTGTCCTCACTGTCACATGAAAAGCATCTCTGAAACCTGGCGTTTCATTCAGAGGTACCAGTGTTTACACAGGTGAGCTCTACAATGCCAGTACTTGTTCTCTGGCTCTAAGGCCAACTAGCAACAGAGCAACTCAGGTCCATCCTACCCAGCTCTGCTAGCCTTTGAAATGGTATGGCTGCATCCCAACTGCCTGCTGGGAAAGGACTTGGGTTTGTGCTAACTCCTAACCAGAGCCCAGGAATTCTTGCAGCAGGTGCCTTTTTGCCAGGGCCAGAACTATGACAGGGTCTTGGCATGTGCAAGGCAGTCCCAGTGCCAAGGTGCATCCCCAAACACCCTGTCATGCAGTACACTGGAGTCCAAGGCATCTAGAGTGGTCTGCAGAGCTCAGCTGTGCCTGTAGGCAGCAAAGCTAAAAAGTACCCTGAGCCAAATTCTGCATTCGTGGACCAGTTACTTCTGCCGATTTCTCCTGGCAGAGGCTTTGACTCGTAACTCCAAAGCAGCCCAGCACAAATGAAAACAGAAGCACGAACCCAGAACAGTTTCAGAGAGCAATGCAGTAGTAGCTAGAGGAACACATGCTGGAGGACAGGATTTGGCTCCTGACTCCAGTAAAGCTGGGGGAACAACAGAATTTCCATTTCCTCTTCCACTACAATGAAATTGTACTGCTGTAGTATTGGTTTAACCTGCAGAAGTAAGGAAATGGAAAGGTAAAATTCATAACTTTAAACATTTAGACTTTCCAATGTTTTCTGCTTTTTGGGGCAGGCCTTACAGCACTTTGTAAAATCATGCTGCTCCTTCTACTGCTTGGTATGGAACAAGTGGCACAATTTGTAGTGAGTTGAGTGGCACTCTGCCAGAGTATACACGCAACTCAGTAAACTGAGAAAGGAGCATGCAATGACGAAAGAGAGAAATAGTACTAAGGGGATTTCCATAATACAGAATAAGGTATCTGGATGTTGTTCACTGGGAATAAAGGGCAGCTTTTAATATTATCTGATAGCAATGACCTGTAACTTAGCCTTTGTAAGTCAATAAAAACATAATGTTGTAGCCTTTGCCTTATTCTGTAGTATGCTAGGGTAAAGCAAGCAGAGTTCCTCCAAGAACACAGTCTTCCTCTTGCTGTGGCAATGCTGTTACTAAGATAATCATTAAATCATCTTAACAGTTTAAAAGGTAGAATATTTCATATCTAGGTGCACATGGTGTTAATACCTAACATATTTTCCACTAATGAGCAATAATGTCCAACCTGCATACTTACAGAAGTATGAGAAAACCAACACACTTTCTCTTCTTAAGTGGAACATCTGTGTACAGGCCAATCAGTAAAGTTACTCTCTTCAGTTCAGCCAAAACACCTTAATGGTATGTTTACTTTGTCTTTTGGCCTTTATTCTCCCTTTCAAACCCAAAAGGATATGGGATGTCAGCAGACACATTGCTTAAGCAAACCAGTGCATTTACAAGATTTAAAAGTGATCTTATTTTCCTTCCAGGCTCACTCTTGCTTGAAGAAATCGTGTTGGCAGCCTCCTGCAAGAGCCATGGGAGCAGACTACCAGTCTGACTTGTAATGCCCAGGGCTGCACGAACAGCGTTTTACCCAGGCTCCTTCCCTTGCTAGGTACGTAGTTACACTGAGGATTCCAGATGGAGTTGGCAATTTGCTGGCTTTCCATCCGAACCAATCTTTCTGATATTATTTATAGAACGTCTGCTTTTAAATGGGCTGATATTCTCATCCATCTCACTGCAGCCCTTGACTCTGGGGGCTGCCAGCAGACTGTCACAGCCATGACACTTGGCAGACCAGGTCCTTGGTTGGTATAAATCAGCACGGTTCCTGCTTACTGCTGCTCAGGGTTTCACTTGACATTTTCAGTGCCGCTTGATTCGTGCCCCAGATAATCTCTTTCACTTTAATGGTTTTACATGCGCGTTTAGCAAAAATTCTTAAAACACTGTTAGCTTGTTTCTAATTGAATATTACAACTGAAGCATCCTTTTAGACAGCTTCCAAGCACTGCAGTACTAAATGGCATATTATTATTGAAATTATTTTTAATTACTATAACCATTATTCAAATTTCAAGTCCAGTTACTGCACACTGGAAATTTTCTTGAGATTTTATCACCAAAGTATAATTTCTATTATAGAGAAATAAATTTGTGGGCAAAAGCAACATCTATTCTTACTTATGTTATGTTGCAAATTGGTGGACAATAGTTAACTGTCAATTATTTCCCCTTTACAAAAGATTCGAAGCTATTAACCATTACTGTATATCTAAAAAGTCTTACTAATTTCTATTCAAGCTTTTGGTCTAACTTTATGCTAGAGATTTACAAAACAAATTAATTGCATTTGAAAGACTTGGCCTCATAAGAAAGAGTATTCACTATTCTCTGGTCTGTATTACTGTTTGGTTTTTTGAACCAAGCAGCAGCACAATTTGGAATATTAAATGCAACTTTCAGCTGTAATCTGCCACTGCAGCTGGTGGCCCACAGTAATGCTCAAGGCTATTTGAATGTGATTGTACAGCAGAACTTGCTTCCAAATCATTGTAAAGCTTCTTTTTCCCTAGACTGTCACATGGAGTGTTTGGGATCTATTCTTGGGTCTTTTTACTCGCCTTGCATATAGGGCAAGGAAATGCCCTATGGTGGATGGAATTTAAACTGATATCTATACAACTTTAGACATATAGGGCTCAATTCTGCATCTACTAAACTTCCTGTATCCCCAAACTTCTGTTGGTCAATGTAATTGATGTAGCACTGGTGTGCTCAGTCAGGAGATCAAAAAAATACTACTTTTCCTTTGGAATCTGTGCTTTTTATTCATGTGGTTTTTTGAATGAAATACCTTCCAGAAACAATGAACGAAACGTCTGGCTAATGTCACAGTGAGAAACTTCTCCACATAAGCGAGTTTCCAGTGCATTACTTCTCCACATGGACTATCTGACCTTGTAGAAAAGTGTATTAAAAAGTTACTTGGCCATAAATTTTAAAATAGAGAGCAAAGGCAAGAAAACAAATCATGGAAATAATTCATTGCATCAATGTGCAGTAAAATAAATATTTTAAGGAAGGTCCCTCTGCTTGACAAGAGGATTATTTTTAATTTCCTTTACAGTGCTAGACATGTAACAGCAGCAATACTGCATGGTACTCATCATCACCTTTCTGTGCTTTATTTCTACCCAGAAAAATTGAATAATCGTAGCATAACTAACAGTGCATTCTTCATAAGTCCCTCAACCAACAGCCTCTGTTAGTCTGACAAGTGTGCTGGCTAGTTCAGCAGTGCTGACCTTTGTATGGACTCACTGAGATCACAGGCTCAGTTCCCATAATCTGTAAAGAAGCCTTCAGCTTTCAAGAAAACATAACAATTTCAGTTTGTCTCTCATCTTTGCTCAATGAAAAGTCCACAACAGAGTTACCCACTGCAGTATTTGCATGGCTAAACAGTGATTATTTTACCTAAAAATCCACAGACGGCTCATACAATGCCCTTCACATCCGAAATGAGGTATAAACTTGCACTAGTTTCTCCATTTTCTTCTATGTCTCTTAACATTCCCAGACTGGCATTAAATAAACATCACTTCTTTGTCAATAAACTCATTTCCAAAGTTCTACGAGAATTATGGTTTTGCAGATTAGAAGAGCATAAGGAAGCATGCAAATATGAAAATAACCTTCTTGTGAAATATAAGCATGATAAACGCTACAGGACCTTGGAAGTTAGCCAGCCAAGAAGTAGTACAGGACTTTACCCTGTGGAGCAGCAGCCATATGAGGCAATATAACTGGGAGGAGTGGCATTCGTCCATACATAGTCCACACATCTCTCAGAGATTCGCCCTTCCTACTATTTATGCTGCAGTTTCTGAAAAGCATTGGACTGAAACCAAAAACAACTTCCCTGTTCTCTCCATCTGAGTCCAGTGTAGGTACAGAGACACCAATCCCCTGTCTTGAGACTGTGGAACTTAGTGGGAAGGCTGACCCATCTGACATCTATGTGATTTAATGTCTGATCCACAAGTATCAGTGGATCAATTTGCACAGAGCTTATTTAAACATGGTAAAATCCCTTTCATTCATCAAGGGAGCAGTACCATAATCCACCTGTTCTGGTCAATGTCCTCTCTCCTGCACTGCCAGTCCTTCCCACATGTATCAAAACCTTCAGCCTCTTGCCCCCTCAGCATCCTCTACCAGCAGCAGGAAGTCAGTATCACCATGTGTGCACATGTCCACAAGGTATCAAGGCTGTTCAGCACTTTACACAATTGAGCCTGTGTATTTCTGAAGCAATAGATATTTTTCACTAGATCCAGTCATACAGTGGAGGAAGTTATTGTGGCTATGTGATCCTTATCATCATCTGCCCCAGAGTTTTTGAGAATCCCTTAATTTACTTCAAATAACATTAACAAGGTTAGTCACCTAATGATGAAGAAGCATTTAACATCACCAGGGTGTTTTTGTCTTTATTAAAGTGTTCACATAACCTGCTCTGCTATGGATCAGTGTACACAGTGTGCATCACCAGTGTGTGGTGTACATGACCAGGGATGGTGGCAGTGATGATTCCATGGGATTTGCAAACTCTTCTGTCAGCACTTTTGAATTTAGAAGAGGATGAGGTTTTATGGTCATAGAGCCATTATTGTTTTGCTTATCTAAGAACTGCCAGCATAGTTTTGTTTCTATCAACATTTATCTGAAAGAAGCAAGGTTAACTAGTATTGCATATAATCATATAATTTTTTCTAGAACTCACGGTGAAAGATGACAGCTTGTAGCAAACCCTCACAAAGTACAGGCAGGGTTGCCAAAAAGTGTTGCCAGTTTTCACCTTGGTAGCCTTATCAGGGAGGAAGGCATGCCAAAGATCACAGAGCTCCCACACTGGGGGTAAGAAGGACTGAGATGACAGTGAGGGTGAAAGCAAAAGACAAGAGTTATGTTATGTATATCCCCTCTGCCAGTCATTTAAACTGAAGATACTCTCTCCCAGTATGTTTGGGACCTACTACAGTTGCAGAAGTACTGACATTAAAGTAACAGTAGCATGCAAATAGAGCATAAGGATCTCAATATGGAAAATTTCAACAACATAGGAGGAATCTATAGGAATACTTCTCCAAAATATGACAAATTAGCAGATTACAAGATCATAAGGAAGGTCCCCCTTGATAGCTGAAAAAGTTCTTATTTTTTCCACCTACGCAAAGTGATGGTTTGGCAATTACACTGACCACAATATGGACATTAAGCTATTTACCCTTAAACACTTTAGCTAATGGACAGTCTAAATACAACAGACACAGACAAACTGCCCACAAAAATATCCTGGAAGGAAGTTTGAAGAAGATCTTAACCATCAGTGCAGACATTTTCTGTAATTGGTGGCATCAGTGGAAGACAGGAAACAACCAGTATACTGCAGTAACAACAGGCTGCACTCAGGGGCCTGGGCAGTTCTCACTGAGCTACGCAGTCACAAACCACTGGAGGCTGGTTCGCTGACAACACACTTTTTTTGAAAAGTGACCATTAAGTCCATTAAAGTTCAAATTCCATCAACATGCAGCCAACTTTTGCAATCTCATGTCCATTTTGAAGTTTCTCATCAGGGTATTCTGAACTTTATTACTCCTTTTCTTTCTCAGCTTCTCTTAGTGGGATCAAGAAGTGTTGTTACCTGCCCCATCTTGAATCTAGTCACCTCTATCACTTAGCTAGTCTTGGTCTTCTGCTTGCTGCAACTAAACTGAAATGAAATCTCCTAATTTCTCATGGGTTATTCTTTAAGTTCTTTAATAGAAACAAGTTTGGCTAAGGCCTTTCCTCAAGCTTCTCAGCGCAGTGTATTTACAGATCACTGTGGACAAAAGTACTCCAAATACAGCCTTCAGCCCCAGATATGTCTTCATTTCATACATAAATGCACATTATGCAAAGATAGGCTTTCAACGGAATTTACAATTTTCAGTATTTTAGAACAGTTACAAATTAACCTGGACACTTTTTGATTATGAACCACAGAACATGAATCTTTGCTCATGTTTCCTTTCAGGAAAAAAGCAGTTCTGTCATATCTCTAAGTAAATTATATCATAAACACTGCTGCTTTTTCCCCCCATCAGTAATGTAACCTAATAGCAAAGCAATCACATTGGACTTGATTCACCTCCAGAATTTCTAGTTGTGATTTATTTTACACAGAACATCCTGCCAGGAAAGTGGAATGGAGCCTAACTTTTGCAATCTAATAGATTATAGAGCAAGACAGTCTGCTGCATACTTGTGAAACAGTAAAATGCAGTCTATTTTAAAAATATTATAATTCTGTGCTTCAAAATTCCTTATACCCAAATAAAAAATTGGTATAAAAATTAAATTCAATAAGCTAAGTTAATTTCTTTCCACAGGCCATATATGCTGATAGGATTTTAATTTGGACTTACATATGTTTGTATTAAACATAAAGGGAGGAAAAAAATTAAATTTCACTTTTCAATTAAAAGTCAAATGCCACCTAAAATTACTATAGATCAGACACTGGAGGAAATTCAGCAGTATGTGTTCATGTCACGTAGGACTATTTTCTAAATGCCGTTGTTAATTCAAAACAACCAACCAACAAACCCAAATATGTTGAGACATTTTAATTTCAAGGCGGATTGCCTAAGACATATGGAAACATCCAACACAATAAAAAAAACTCCCTAATTTCACAGTCACCATTATTTTTATCCTCCTTACTTCAAGATCAGCATATTCTCCATTCTTGAGGCCACAAAGAGGCATCCACTGCTAAAGGCTTTCTTAAATATCCGTCCTCTGATTTAAAAACCTGTTCTTCTATCATCTCCCTCCTAGATACCTTGCAATGAAGGTGAACTTAATCTAAACCCTTATTTTCTCTTCTAGATTTTCCTTAAATCTGTGCTTTCTCTTTGTCTTCACTGGTGTGTACATCTCTTCTAGCAGTCTAGCTGCATTACTAAGGGATTATTTTTGACAGCCAATGTCAAGAATGCACATACAAGTGGAGATACTCGTGATTCACAAACACCAATGACAGCCTTGACTGGGCTTATTGCCTTGGTCATCAAAGCTAATGTTTGCAGGAGACGGAGGACTTGTGCAACTTCCAACTTCAACATGGCAAGTACTGAACATTTAGTTTTGATTTGGAATGCTGAATTTTCTTTCTTTTCTTCCTATAGAGAATGGAAGCAATCTTAGCAACCTAATCACAGGTACTGTGAATTGTGAGGGAAGAAGACAAAACACCTAGTGTTATTCAATATGTCATTTCGAGGAATGCAACTTTCCTTCAAACTGTTTTTTTCATCCACATCACGCCGCTCTTTGTCTGTGTGTATCTTGTGTGAACGTACGTGTAGGAGTGAAGAAACAACATCACACAGGGAGATTGGCAAGACAGGAAAGAATATAAGCACCAGAGAATACAGTGTATAAAGGACTCACCAAGCACAGCTGATTGCGTTTTCACATTTTGGGAAGACGAAAGGAAAAGGACAGTGTCTTTATAGTACCAGAGTAGGTATCACAAGAGTTAAAACCTCACAAAACCAAAATGAGAAGGACATATAACCTGCAGGACAGGGAGTAATCAGTATTGGACAGTCTGGCAAATACACAAGGCCTGTTTAACAACAGGGATTGACTTACTGTTTGTGGTAGGCAAACCTGTCCTGTCTCTCATGACAGAAAGCTAGACAATGCGTCTTTTGTACTACAGCTACATAAATGCAAAATAGTGCATGATAACTTATGACAAACTGCAAACTTGACCAAGTCATTGATTTGCAAATGGATTTGTAAAGCTTTCAGGATTTTCAAATTAAGTTTAAGACCTAAATAAAGTAGTTGCACTTTGTTCACCGAACCTTCCCTTACCCTCAAAACCCAATCTCTAGTTTAATACAGCTGGGCAATTTTTGCTCAGGCCCAGAAGAGCGAGATCTGGACTGCATGTGGCTGGCCTGGCTGTGTGTTGGAGCTTGCCAGCTTGTCCAGTTCCCATGCACAGGGTACATAGCCCCAGGCCCTGTATTCATTTACTCATTTACACAACTATGCCCTTATTATATTCAATATGCACCACAAGTAATTGCATATAATCACAGAATTATAGAACGGTTTGGGATGGAAAAGACCTTAGAGATCATCTAGTTCCAATCCCATGGCAGGGACACCTTTCACTCGACCAAGTTGCTCAGAGTCCCATCCAACCTGGTGTTAAACACACCCAGGGATGGGGCACTCACAGCTTCTCTGGGCAATCAGTTCCAGTGCATCACCATCCTCACAGTAAAGAACTTCCTCCTAATAGCTAATCTAAACTTACTAAGTTTGAAGCCAAGCCATTCCGTTCTGTCACTACATGCCCTTGTAAAAGATTTATCTCCATCTTTGTTGCAGGCTCCCTTCAGGTACTGGAAAGTCGCAATCAAGTCACACCAAAACCTTCTCTCCTCCAGGATAGCAATCCCAATTCTCTTAGCCTTTCCTCATAGGAGGAGTGCTTCATCCCTCTAACCGTCTTGGTGGCCCTCCTCTGGACTTGCTCCAACAGGTCAATGTTCCCATTGTGCTGGGATTTATCTCCATCTTTGTTGCAGGCTCCCTTCAGGTACTGGAAAGTCGCAATCAAGTCACACCAAAACCTTCTCTCCTCCAGGATAGCAATCCCAATTCTCTTAGCCTTTCCTCATAGGAGGAGTGCTTCATCCCTCTAACCGTCTTGGTGGCCCTCCTCTGGACTTGCTCCAACAGGTCAATGTTCCCATTGTGCTGGACACCCCAGAGCTGGACACAGGTGGGGTCTCACCAGAGGAGAGTAGAAGAGCAAACACCTCCCATGACCTGCTGGCCACACCGCTTTTGATGCTGCCCAGGACACAATTGACTTTCTGGGCTGCAAGTGCACACTGCCGGGTCATGTCCAGCCTCTCACCCACCAGCAACCCCAAGTCCTTCACAGCAGGGCTGCTCTTGATCCATTCATCCCCCAGCATAATAGCTATCAAGTAACAAATGGTTTAATCTCATTAAATCAAAACAAGTTGAACTGCTCACATGGCCATGCCCTGTGCTCTCAAGTCGGGAATCACAACTTTAGAATGTAGCTAAGTTTGATGCTCTATTTTAGCTATATGAGCAGCCTTATTTCACATCAGTATAGTCTTACAAGAGTATTTCATATGCATTCAGTATTTAACAGCCTGTTTTAACAATTTCTGGCGAGTACAATGAAGACTCTGATTCTTGGTTTCCTATCAAGTAGAAAATGGGCTAACACATACACAAGTCTAATGAAGTGTAACAATGCTTATTTTGTAAAGTGCTTCCTTTTATGCCACATTAAAGAGTGACACACTATGAAGTTAAAACAAACAAACAACTTTAAACCAGAAATAAACTTAAAATGAGAATAATTTCAAAAAGCAGTTAAAAGTCATTTGAGACCATTTCCAAAATGAAAAAATACTTATTTAGCACTGACACAAGCAAAACAATACAAGGTCTAACTACAGGGTTATCATGCAGGGAATTCCTTCATGACCTCAGAAATATAAAGAATTAATTGTTAGACTAAACACTACTCTGAAATACATGCTCTTTCAAAAGCCCCTCCTTGAGCTTAGCAAGCCAAATTTTGAAAATTTCATTGGAATTTTAACGTGCCGAATCAGGTGTCTGTATCCCTGTGGAAAGCTCTCTCAGCTTTAGAGTAGTTGCATGACCATTCACCAAAACAACTAAAAGAATAGGTTGTGAAAGTCCTAAGCATCTAAGTTTTAACAGCTTGTACTCATGCTTTACTTGTGCCTCTGTCCCACAACCAGCAAAGAGGACAAATACTTCTTTTCTTCCATTCTCTGCAGAATATCCTAGCTCCTTGCTCCCCAGAGTACATTCTGGGAATTGATTTCTACCAAGTGTGACAGAAGAACTGTTTATTTAGATAGTACTAACTAAACAAAATTGTATTGGTTGGCATGGCTAGTAAGGGTCTTCACAAAACCCCCCATATTTAAGTTGTAAAGCTTCTTGCCACAAGATAGTACAGATATTAAAAGCTTCTGTGGATTCAAGAGGTGACTGGAAAAATTCATTAAAGACTTTTAATTATCAAGGATACCAGCCCGCTGCAAAAAGTCCACAAGCCTTGAATTACTGCAGCACTGGAGCATTACTCTGAGGAAACACCTTCTTACACCTGTCCTTTTCTGATGGTTTTATTAGGCATCTTGTGCTGCGGAAATGGATCTTAAATCTGGTCCAGAACAACTGCTCTTATGATCTTACCAGAACCATAAAACTAGGCTAAATGTTTTCCAAAGTTATACCTACATTTGAAGAGAACAGGAAGGGAAGTGAATACATAAGTGTGTGTGGATACAAGATGCAAGCAAGTGGCTCTTCAAACTTAGCAACACAATTTAGCTTCCACTTGCCAGTACTTCAGTGCATTTCAGTCATAAGCTTCTCTTAATTTCTATGGTTAAATAGGTCAAATTTACTTTATTTTTTTAAAAAAGCAGATTAGGCAATGGGTTGAAGCTAAATTCAGTCCAGACTTGCTGTGAAATAGATCTAAACTCAAATTGTAAAACATTCACCATGAAAGCAGCGAGTTCTCAACTCACTCAACACAAAGATATACTATGTAACAGTACCAGATAATATCATCTACAACACCTTTTCAAATTATGCTTTACATGAAAACATTTTTTACTAACAACAACCACATGATAGTGATTTGCACCTGCATGTTTGCTAACCAGGATAATTTAGTGTCAATAAAAAGACAAGGTTAATTTCACAACACAATTAGTTTAAGGACACCATGATAACATGATAGGAAGATGAGAAATTGATGTAAGAGCCATTCCCTTCTGCTTGTTCCACATGGTCAGCTTCAAACTGTCTGGCTAGCTGGGGCACAGCCATGCCAGATGCCCAGCAGTGCTTCCTCCCAGCGCCCAGAGGGAGAATTAGATGTGGCAGAACAGAGGGAAGCAGGGAGGCCATTGGCCAGATGAAAGGAAAGTCCTTTCTCTTCTCTCCAGACTGTGCTTAATAGAGGGGAAAAAACCAATCACATCTGCCATGCTCATCCTACACTTCTTCTATCCTTCCCTTTTTAAGACACCTCAGTCTATGTTACTCCCTCATGAACACTGGTAAAACAGTGCTACATCTACTTTTTTCTCCTCCTTTTCAAACACCACCTTCTTACCTCATCCATAGCCAGACCTCCTTGAATCAGATTCCCATCATCTTATAACTACCCTTCTTGTTCCTTTGTCATTCTCAGGGCTTTATGCCACACCTTTCAGTTGCTACCTGCCAAACACACATTTCTTTCAAAAGCCCCTGTGACTTAACAGATGCATAATGACATCTCCTGAATCATTTTTTGACTACAAGCAGTTTCAGGTCATGCCATGACAAATGTTCTATCCAGTGCATGTTCCAGTTACTCACAGGAGCAAATACAAAGTAAGGTGGTGCATGATAGATGATAGCAGAAGAAAAGTCAAAAAGCAGTGAAATGAGGGGACTGAGAGAAGCAGGATGCAGAAAAATATAATGCTTTTTTTTGGTATCTTTTCTGTCAACAGAACAATCTAAAAAAAACCAATTTGTATTTGTTTTCTGTCTTCACCCATTCATATATTAAAAGTGAGATGCACTAACTACTCACTTTTCACATAAAAACATTCTGTACTAGCTAGACAAAAAAAAAGGTTTGAAATATAAAATATTCCTACTCATTTCCCCAATGCAAAATTTATAACATTTACCCTCATATCATGACCTGGGAAGGGAAAGTATTTTAAAACAGCCAACTCATCTCCTTGAGGCTGTCTAGTAGGTTTCTTGCCCTACTGGTGTATACATTTAATTGATGGTATAAACTCTCACTTTATTTATGCCTAGACAGCTTCCTGAGTCACAAGAATGAAATATAAACTAGATCATAAAACTGGATTTTCTAGCCTACAGCTAAGGAATTATGTGAATTTAGCTAAAACTGATTTCAGACACAATGTGACAGAAATTTGGCTGTGTCTTCTAGAAGAAAGGTTGAAAATACTTTACTGAGCAAAAAGTCGAGAGTAAATATTTTATTGTGTAACCAAACTTAGGACAAACATCATTTCCAGCACATAATTTAACAAGAAACAATATTCCAGTCAAATTAGCTAGCTTGATGCAGTACACCAAAGGCTAAAGCAATCAGAATTGCTCCCTCTAATTCAACTTATATATATATGTCAGCTGAAAGCAAAACCAGAGATATACACTTCACAGTCACTACAGACACCACCAGATGCATACACAGAGATAAAGTGCGACCGTTCCCTCGCTTGGTCAGCTTAAAACTACAGATCCAACCAACACCCAAATGGAAGATGAACCGATGATTTCCTTCATCATCTGTCAACATTGCCATCAACAAAATCTCCAATCTATCTGTTGCTAATGAGCATTGCCATTAACATGCACATCCTGTCAACACCAAAACCTTCTCATCTCTCACTCTAAATTGCAGTTGCTAAAAAAGGAAAACCAATGTACACACTTCAGCTACATCTGCTTACAGAAATGGACTGTCAAAACGCCCATGAACAAAATTAACCCTCATTACTTCTACTACAAAGACATCTTCACCTACTTAGTGGAAATACTGCTCAATTTCTCCCCACCCTTCCCAAAAAAGCGATGTGTTAATTCTCCCGGAGAAGCCCCGCAGAACGCCGCGCTCCTCCCGCACCTCCCTCCCCGCGGCGGCAGCCAGCGCCGCGCACTTACTGATCTTCTCCTCCCCGCGGGAGAAGGGGAAGCAGCAGAGCTGGCCCATGGCACCAGCCCCTCAGCGCCAGCCCCGTCCCCTCC
>NW_008678662.1:0-6836 GCF_000695815.1 Acanthisitta chloris
GCAGCTTTTGCTTTCTCTATTAAACTGTCTTTATCTCAACCCATGAGTTTTTCTAACTTTTACCCTTCTGATTCTCTCCCCCATCCCACTGGTGCAGCTGTGAGTGGTTCTTGGTTGCTAGCTGAGGTTAAACCATGACAGCTCCCCACGAGATCTCGCCCTGTAACCCTTTTACTGGGTTTTGACTCCTCCTTCCTGTGGGAGTGACCCTGGTTTGGAAGTGTGATCCGCAGCAGCCGAGGCTTCCTTGTTGCAGGAGATGAAGGGAGATCGCTTGATTCATACCAGGCTCGCCCCCGGTGCTCGGATCGTTTAGTGGAAAAAGTTTGCAAGTAGGGATGTTTAAAGGAGACTTTTAACCTCTATAGTAGCCTTGCATTAGGGTAGTAGTGCACGCATAATAATGGTATTATAGTAATAATACCACGCTTTACATTATGGTGTTACCATAGCAGTTTGTTGTTCTGCAGTCTTTAGCCAAGTGGGGGTTGAGCTCTTTTCCCTCTTCACTCTGTGAGTGACAGGACGGGAGGACATAGCCTTAAGCAGCTCTAGGGGAGGTTCAGGTTGGACGTTAGGAAGAATTTCTTTACTGAAATGTGCTGCCCAGGGAGGTGGTGAAATCACCATCCCTGGGGGTATTTAAAGAAACGGGATTTGGCACTTAGTGTGATGGTCTAATGGACATGGTGGTGTTAGGTCATAGGTTGGACTTGATGATCTTGGAGGTCTTTTCAAACCTGATTGATTCTGTGATCCTTCAGAAGAGGCTGTTACAGCAACCTGTTGGATGTTATTCAAATTGTCTGGAGTTTGGAGTGTGGCCCTGGACCAGAGTCTAGGATGGATGGATACCTCTGGAGGGATCACTGAACAACATGTGTTACACAGTTAGGATGAAGTGATACTTGTATCTTTCCTGGGATGGAATACAATGTATTCCTGGCATTTGCCCCAGGTTACAGTAGTCTGGAGGAGAAAATACATGGAAATATTGAGTAATACGTAACATCACCTCACAGAAGCAAGTGGTATTACTATTATTACTACTACTTTTATTATTTACATTTTTCAACTTTAAGTTGTCGTAAGAACCCAGTTCTCCTGAAAAACCTTTAGAGACACATGCGTGTGCAATAGGAAGAATTTCCTGTGTTTTGCAGGCCTCCTCTCAAAGGCTGGTAAGGTGATCTTGTATCCTTGTGGGGAATCTCCACTGCTGCAGGATTTGGTGTCGCCACTCACATGTGTTCCTTGGCCTGCTGCTGTGGCACCATATTTTCTTGTTCAACATTTCCTTGGTAGGTAATCAGAGGCAGCCTTTGAGGAAGTTTGGTTTTCTTGATGGCCATAGCTGGTTTTGAATGAGGGACTACAGAAGTTTAAACCACCCACTTGGGCCATTAACATGCATTCTGATATTTGCATCTACTGGCTTTCCCCATTGTCTTTCACCTGATACTCCTTTGTCATACTACAATTGATGCCAATTGGTACCAATTGGTTTAGTAGACACAAAGTTTCTATAAATTTCTTTTATAGCTAGAAAAATATCTAGGACATTTTCACTGTAACATATTTTCATGTTCCTGGTGCGTTACTCTTACCTTTAAGAGGAAGGTGTGATATATCCAGGCAATTCCCATCTTCTGTCCAACACAGGTTAGGGTGCCAAAGTCAAATACTGCATAAATGTAAAGTGTACACAGACACATGTCTGCAGGTCCATAATTATTTCTTCCTCATATCTATGTATACAAATCCATGGAAAACAGGACATCATGCTGTCTAAATATGTAAATTATACATATAAAACATTCAGAACAAGTCTATTAGAGACTTCAAGATGAGATTATTTAAGAATATGCATTGCTATTAAGAGGTACATACTTGAAGAAAAGAAATCATCCATGCTTGTATTTCCTTGATTGATGCTAAGAAAAAGTTCATACAGATAATTATCTCATCTAAATAATGTCTAGTTTTAGTGTCACATTTTATTTTTCCAGCAGATGAGGATTTATTGGGTGATAGAAACTCTATTAACAGGAAATTAGCCCAATTTGGCTCTGCAAAATAGAGCATGGGCCAAGTCCAGACTCAGAAGCATCATTTGTTAAATCATTCTGTAGCATTGTAGTTGAGGGGAAGGGAAGTTCTCAAGTGTGCAGGCATCCTTCTTTGCATCTAGCTGTTGTGCTGGTTTGGGCTGGGGAAGAGTTAATTTCCTTCCCAGGGGCTGGTATGAGTCTATGTTTTGGATTTGTGCTGAGCATGGGGCTGATAATGCAGAGATGTGTTTGCTGTTGTCAGCAGAGTTTGCTGTTGGCAGAGCTCACACAGAGCCAAGGCCTTTGCTGCTTTTGGTCCTGCCACACTGGCAAGGAAGTTGGGGGTGCATGGGAGTCTGGGAGGAGACACAGCTGGGACAGGTGACCCAAACTGACCAAAGGGATATTCCAGACCATGTGACATCAGACTCAGGATATAAAGTTGGGAAGAAGGAGGAACAGGGGACCTTTGGAGTGATGGTGTTTGTCTTCCTAATTCCCTATTAGGTGTGTTGGGGCCCTGCTCTCCTGGAGTTGCTGAACACCTCCTGCCCATGGGAAGTAGTGAATTAATTCCTTGTTTTGCTTTGCTTGTGTGTGCAGCTTTTGCTTTCTCTATTAAACTGTCTTTATCGCAACCCATGAGTTTTTGTAGCTTTTACCTCTGGACTATCTCCCCCATCCCACTGGTGGGCAGTGAGTGAGCTGCTGTGAGTGGTTTGGCTGCTGCTGGGGTTAAACCACAACAGGTGTTTGTTTTTATACTCGAACAGACCTTTATAATCATGTGGGGGTAGTCTAAAGAGGAACCCAGAATAATAATGTGGAGTATTTTGTGCTTGGTTTTAGTATTTACTTTCTTCCTAACAAAAGACAGATATGATACAGATGTGAACAGGCCATAAATGTTGTAGGGAACCTGTGCAGCTCTTTCTTTTTGTCAGTGATGAAACCAGTATGGAAGTGACCTCTGGGGCTGGAGCTCTGCATTCCAGGAACATTGCTCAGCTTAGCACAGGCCAGTGTTGGAAACCCACTTGTTCTCACAATGGTGGTGTGCACATGCTAAACACCTGTGTGGCTCTGGGATGCCATTCTGACAAACGGAGCTGCTGCAGTGGGTTTGTCTGAAGAGTGATTGGAGATTTGCTTTCATCCTGACCAACAGCAACTACACAGCTATAGAGTTAAACCCCTCACTGCATTAGAACCCTTCAGTGTTGGTGCAAAACCACTGATACTTTGCTTTATCTGTGACCTTTGTACTCAATCCAGTAAAATGAGATTAGTCAATTCGGCTGATTTAAAACAGATTTCTACGTGGACAGAACCTCAGCTGCAATCCTGTGAGGCTGAAGTTGCACTGTGCTTTAGTCCAGGCTAAATGCAGCAGGTCTGACTGTTCTCCTTCCTAATGATGCTGTCTGGCAGTCGTGGGCTTCAGAGCACAGGAGAGTCAGGATGTGTCGTCTGTGCTGTGGGAACACGATGCCCTCTGACAGTGTCTCACCTTCCCTCAGGGCTAGATGTCTCAAGCTGCTTTATGCTGATGGAAGAGCAGAGCATGACTGGGGCTTGGATGGAGACTGGTGTCATTTCATAAATGAAGATTAGTTCTGTGAGACTTTTTGTAACTGGCATTCAGTATGGCCTTAGCATCATTGTACTTAGGTGGATAAACTGACAGACAGGACTCTGCTTTCCTCAGGTTATTTATAAAAACATTTAGCCTGTTTTATGCTAATCCCAGAATCAGCAGGCTCCCTCTTCAGCAGTAGTTCTCGTCAATGGAGATTTGATGCTGAATTCCAAATGGAGTGTTGCTTGTAGTTATGTAAAATTGGTAATGATGTTAGGCACTGATAGTTTGTGTCTTTTTGTGAGATCTTGAAGCTTGGGTACTGATACTGTTTTATTCATTCCCCTTTAGCTGATGTTTTGGTAGGAGCTGGCCACTCCAATTGGCTTCCAATTTACCAGACTGTGGAGGGATCAAAAAAGGTGGTACACAGGACTGACCAGAGCCATTGTATATACATATATAAGGGAGAATGTGATGCATGGAAATAGAGGCTTTATTCATTCCAATTTGAGGGCCTTTTCCTTGTTTTGAAGGCAAAAAATTTGGCTTGCTAGGCTGGCAACAAAAACATTCATTAAAAAATTTGCCAGGATGTTAAATGTTTGGTTTTGCATTTTTATCTTTGCTATGAACAGGCCAACGTGCTGCTAGTGTTTTAGGCCAAAACCACACCCATTCTGGACATCTATTTACTGTGGACTTAAAGATTTCCAGGTACAACTGATGCTTTTACTGTCATCCAGATTTGCATTTTTCCAAAAGATTCCAAGCTGATTTATATATAAAATATAGAACTATTCGATATGTAAAATCCCAGACAGTTCAATTTCTACCTGGCTATGTAAAACAGATGCAGTAGCTGCCAAGGACTGTTACCATTGGCAGTGTGTGCAGTGCCAGTCACCTACACCTTACAGGGACAGGGAGCTTACTGCTGAGCCCTCACCTGACTCTTGCTCTTAGTAAAGAACCTTTTCTGTCTGAAACTAAATAGTAAACCCAAATCCTGTTTGTCTCTTATTATTCTCTCCTAGCATCTGAAGCTCGGTTCTGATTTTCAGAGGGTAATACCCTTTCTTTGTATTTGCTCTGTTGAATCTTCTTCTGGAAACATGGCAAGCTGCCCTTAACAGAGTCCTCTGGAAAAACTGGTGTCTTTTAGCAGTGCAGTAAGACTGGTGGAACAGTGTCCTATCACTCATTTGATTTTTCTTGTGGCTGTGGCTTGGAAATACAGCACTTAAAAGTTTAGAGTACGTTGCCATGTACTGTTCTTCCTTAGTCGTTGTGCTGGCTAAACTGTCCTCATAAAATATAGCTTTGTTATATCTGTTCTGAGAGAATCACTGAATGCACTCAGCTCTTTTTTCACTGAACATCCTAATATGTGCTTGCCAGTTGCAATGTTATCCTGGTCACACTTAAGCTGTTCAAACTTGTCACAGTATCTTGTGTGTTTATGGTTAGCTTTGGTTAGTAGAACTGAAGCTAAGTCATGCCTGAACAGAATCTGAACAGAAGCAGTTTGGCTTTATGTAAAAGGAACTTGGTTTCCCTGGTGTAAATTCTGCTATCAGGAGTCATGACTGCTGATAATCACCCTGCAGACTCCCTTTTGCTCTGCTTTTTTTGCCTTTCAGTCCTAAAATGCCTTGTAAAGGTCACATTAAGACAAAAGTTTGGAGGAAGCACAGTTGTTATTAGTGTTATTATAAACTTCAAGAGTCCAATATGACACCCTTCAATAACACTTAATTTATTTAAACTCTCTCAAAGAAATCACAAACAGTAGCTTGGCTAAGTTAATTTGCTGTTGCAGGAAGGGCTCAGGGCAGTGTGCATGCTTTTAGTATTGACAAGTTAAATCATGTTGGCTGCAGCTTTTTATTCACTGCAGAAAGCATTATATTAATATTCTGATTAGGTACAGATTAGTTTTTTGATGGAATAATTTGAGTAAGTAGAACATGTCAGGCACTGCAGCAAGATTACTGAGGTTCAAAGCACAGCACTTTGCATTTTTTAATACCATGTAATTCTAACTGGCATCTGTGCAGTGGAAACAGCGTAGTGCATTTATGTCATCATTTGTGTTAGGGAATTTAAAAGAGGCATTTTAGCAAGAAAACATAGGTGTGGGGTTTTTTTCTTAAATGGAACTACACTTTTTGAGCTTCACAGTGTTTCTGGCCTTCTACATAGTAAACTACCTTCCTGATCACAGAATCACAGACTCAGTCAGGTTGGAAAAGACCTCTGAGATCATGAAGTCCAACCTATGCCCTAACACCACCATGGCAACTAGACCATGCCACTGAGTGCAACATACAGTCTCTGCTTGAACACCTCCAGGGATGGTGACTCCACTATCCCTGATGAATGTGTTGATACTGTGACCATAAAAATCCTGGGAAAATTGTTTTATTGTGTATATTTTTAGAACTGCAATTGAAGTATCACATATTAACATTCAATTTCATGAACTGTAACTTGCCACAAATCAATTAAACATTTTACTTTTGCCTGAACAGGATGATGGTGCTTTGTTTTCTGAGCAGAACACTGCAACTAGCAAGACATTCATCCAGTCCACTGGGGAGACAACTCTCTTCAGCCAGCACAAATAAACCAGTGTTGACTTTATTCACCAAGGTAAAAGTTGTTTACAGAACAAAGCTGGGCAAGACTGTGTGTTTATCAGGTTTGATACACATGAATCCAGATGAAATGCCTTGTCCTTGCTTTTTGCCCCCTTCAAATTTATGTAGAATTGGGTGTTTTACTTTGTGGGTTTCTGTACACCAGACTTCATGGCACAGCCCTACTCCTTGTAGGAAGCAACAAATGAAGATATCTATATAGTTGTGCCTCAGTGAGACTATAGTCCATTTACTAGTTGAAAATTGTTCTTCAGCTGCCAGTGCTTCACCCTGGAAGGGGAGAACAGATATGAGTTCTTATTATACATCAGAACTCATACATTATCATACATAATCTGCCCAGGACAAGCATCAACAGTCAAAGCAGGTTCTTCAAAGTATTCGTGTTTAATTTCAGCACTACCTGGGAGACTGTAAAACACATCCAAGTAGTGCTGGTAGCACACAATATGCTTTATTGGCTGTGTAACACCAACAGATAAATTGCAGGTAAAGGTCTGTGTCACGAGCTGACAGGATTCTTTAGGCATGTTTAGAAAACAG
>NW_008678662.1:6878-17905 GCF_000695815.1 Acanthisitta chloris
CCCCTGTGTTATCTGCAGTTATGCACTTTTATAAGGGATGGCACATGGTGTGCTATGCTACATTTATGTGGTCGATGTGGCCTTCAAGAAGAGAGTAACTAGAAATGCAAAGCACTGAGAGTGTTGACATCATTGTGCTGGGTTTTGCTGGAGGTGAATATGATTCAGATAATTTCCTCCTCCTGCACAAAGTTTGTTCATTCCATCACTAGCCATAAAGAAGGGTTTAAGCTGTGTAACACATTAAGAGGTTAAAAAATAAAAGATCACCATTTTTTATTAATCAGAGCAGTACATGCTGTAAGAACTATATTTTTAAGTTAAGCTTTCTCTCACCCTGACTGATTCAGCATCAGTTCATTCATAATCCAAATGAGATAAGGTGGGGAATAATGAGCTTACCTTTGGGTTCATAATTGGAAAAAAGCTCTTTATGTGATTTTTTTTTTATTGTCTTAAAATTTCTAATTAGAGTGAAATCAAATTTTCTAAGAGCAGATTTCAGCAGTTCTCTAAAGTGGCTTTTCGTTGAAAGTGGTTTTAACTTCAAATGTTTCTTGTGTCTGATACCACTGGCAATTGCTAAAGCAAAATCATAGAATCATAGAATTGAAGGGTTGGAATGGACCTTTCAGATCATCCAGTCCCAACCCCCTGCCCTGGGCAGGGACACCTCCTCACCAGATCAGGTTGCTCAAGGCTTCATCCAGCCTGGCCTTGAACACCACCAGGGTTGGGGCAGCCACAGCCTCCCTGGGCAACCTGTGCCTGTGTCTCACCACCCTCACAGGGAAAACCTTTTTTCTCACATCCAACCTAGACTTTCCCTTCTTCAGTTTCAACCCAAAATGCAGACTACTTTAAAATAAAGCTAATCTGCACTGTTAGTTTATACTAATAAATTCCTTTTTTTTTTTCTTTCCTATTCATAAGAATAATGAGGAAAGAGGAGGAGAAGGCAGAAGTGGGCTAGGACTTCTGCAGCCACTTCAGGCTGATAGAAGTTAGCATTACCCAATGTTTTTTCCCTTGCAGTCTCCTTTTAGGACAACACAAGCATCCATGCAACATCTGCCTTTTTGGTTTTTTGATGCAAGGATGCTGTTACCTCAGATCAATTTTGTTGTCTATATTTACTGTGCAGCTGTTTGAGTGCTTATGCCAGCACAAAAGAAGCAGTGACAGGAAGATGGGTCATCTTCCTTCAGCATCAGTGCCAGCTGAAAACGGCCACAAAACTGCAGCCTTACTGTGCAGCACAAATGGCAATTACCTGTAGAAATAAAACTGTTCCTACCAACAGGTGTGTTGTCTAACAGATCTAGCTGTCTGCACAGCATATGTCACTTTGGGAAGGGATTTTTACTACCTGAACACTAGAAGTCCCTTTTGCCATATGTAATGTACATCTGAGAGAGAAGGTTGTCCAAGGCAGCTTTATCCAGAAAGCCTAGTTACAAATTAAGATAAAACAAGTGATGGCAGAGACCTAACCTTCTACTGAAAAGTAGGTACTAATATAAATAGACGTTTCAGACAGATTTTGCTGTTTGTTAAAACAGTTCACTATTGATTTTAAATGAGTTCCAATCTTATCACTACCACTTAGTGCCTAAGCTTGCCATGGAAGTAAAAACATATTCTTTCCTAAGAGTTAACCTAGTTTGTCAAATGGATTTATGTGACTGTTATGTTAGAAACCTCTCCACAGGCCAAGTGGAACAAAGTATGACCTGCATTAACTGAAAGGATCCTGGCATGTTACAAAAGTGAGGTGCAGGATTCTGGGATGCTCCTTTCAGTCACCAAAATCAGATATACCACTCCCTCCAAAAGCAACAAGAACTAGTAAGAACACAGCACTGTTGATCTTTAGTATCCTGCACAGGGTTTTCAGAGCATAAGGACTTGTCTGCATGGGAAAGGCAATTGAGACTAGATGTGAATAAAAGTAGAGTAGTTAATCCAGAGTAATTCACTCGCAGGAAACAAGAAGCAGCTGTTCCACATTAGTTTCATGTTTAAACAAGCCATAGGAAGATTTTTCAGTGGGAGGAAGAGAAGGTTTGTTTCAGCTGTGAAAGGTATTTCATGACAGAAGAACAGAGCCATTATGTTCAGCACTGTATACTTTGCTATGTGAATTACAGGCTAAATTTTGCTGTTAAAGATACTGAAGCAACATGCAAAACTCTACGATTGTATGATTCTATGCCTTCATGTGAGTTACTTCTTCAAGTATGAACTCCATGATCAGTAAAAGTCAGATGAGCAACTGTAGTGGAAGACCAGGGAGTTTGCAAAAATTAGAGGGGTTTTTTGACCTCCTCATAGGTCAAAACATTGCAGCTCTTTGCCAGTTCTTTCTCCTGGAGGGTACTATCCTCCCAGGTCTGCACTTTGGAGGGTCCTACTTAATTCCTTCCAGGCAAAGTCATCCAGGTTATCTTAAATTGCCTTCTATTGCTATTTGAACTGAGCCAAGTGTCTTGATCTGAAGCAGGTTAAAAGTTACCTGTGTGACTTTCTCATTCTCCTTCTGTCGGGAGTGGTACCTGCAGTTGTGTTCAGCTGGTGGTGACAGTGCTTTGAATATTTGTTGCTGCTGATCAGGACAAGGGATCTGTGCCTGAGCTTCCAAATCATGCCCTTGAATCAGCCTTTGGAAGAGCCATTGAAAACTGTTAATCTGTACTATGAGAAATAGAATAGCAAATGAGAAGTAATGAATTTCAGTGTCTGGGTAGTTTTTTTTCTTTTCATCCATGCTGCACTGATAAAGTAAAGGTTTAGAAAGCTGTCAGGGTGGTTGGTGCATGGGAGGGAACCTGCATTTAAGCAGTGATCACTCCTGTTTGTGTATGTTACTTTACAGTACAAGTGATCTGTGTGTTTTACTATATGCTTTAAGCTGCTCTGAATATTTTCCTTTAGAAGCCATGTCCTCTATGTGATGAAGCAAAAGAAGTTCTTGAGCCGTATAACAGAAGGGTAATGTATTGCAATGCTGTATACATTTTCTTTATAGAAAGAACAGTTAATCAGGATTCTTTCTTTGCAAAAGAAAATTGCTTGGATTTATTTGCATCTGTTATTCTTTCATGGATGACCTCTTCAAGACAATTTCAGCACTGATTTCCATAAAACTCATTATCCAAAAGCATTTTTCGACAACACTACTCAAATAAGTATTGGCAAACTAAACCAAATATACACCTTGTCACAATAGTTCTTGAAACCACTGCTTTTGCCTTGTCTGAAGGAGGAGTTTGCAACTTTTATGAAGCAGGGAGTAATATAATTTGGGGAGAATGTTAGCAAGTAGGGCTTTGAATGTTTTAATTATGTGATTGCCATTTTTGCCATTCTTCAACCAAGTTTTGATCTCTTTCTTGAAGGAAGAAACTGTTAGTGGAAGCACCAAGAGGTGTTGCACTCTGGTGCCTGACAGGCAGCTGTTGTGTTGCTTGCATTTTTGTTGTGGTTGGTGCTTACAGGACAGTGGTTCTGTACAGTGGAAGAAGAATATCTTCCTGGGCATGGGAGAGAGTCCTTTGAGGACACTACTCAGCCAAGGATTGTGGCATCATGTACTCACAAAATGAGCAATTATCTACAGTGTGAAAAGAGTAAATCCAAAAGCATCAAGAAAAACAACCTTGCATTTCTGAAATAAAATATTGATCAAAAGACAGGCAGGTAATTGTTGCTCACTGTCCAGTAGGAACTGACATTTCTTTTCTGTCACAGTTTGTCTTGCAGGAGGTTGATATTACACTTCCAGAGAACTCAGCATGGTATGAGAAATACAAATATGACATACCTGTTTTTCATTTAAATGGGAAGTTTCTAATGAAGCATCGAGTAGACATTCAAAAGTTTGAGGACCAACTGACGAAGCTGGAGCTACAGAGTGATGGCAACCAGTGAGGAAAACGCAGCTGCTCTGGTGTGGGCCTGAAAGCCTCATGCAAACAGCACTGTGCACTGTGTGAAAAAGCAGTGTTCACTGTCAGGCCTTAAGTTTCTTGGAATGTATGGTACCAGTGTCCTAAAAAACCTGAGTGATTTGTATTCTGTTTTGTATTAATCCCCCAACCCATCTGCACCAATAACAACCCTGTCTGTATCATTCACTTGCTGCTGCCCTAGCCTGGCTTTTCATGGACAGAATAAATGCTGCTCCATAACAGCAGATGTAGTGAACTGCCTTTGTTTTGGGTTTGCACAGCCAGGTTTGGGCAGTGGGAGGGCTACAGGGATGGCCCTGTGAGAAGCTGACAGAAGCTTCCCCTATGTCCAACAGAGCCCATGCCAGTGTTTCCAGGATGGACCCACCACTGGCCAAGACTGAGCCCACCAGTGATGGTAGTATACCTCTGGGATAAGAGATTTAAGAAGAAGGGAAAAAACCTGCACAACAGCACTGCAGACAAAGAGAGGAGTGAGAATATGTGAGAGAAACAGCCCTGCAGACACCCAGGTCAGTGGAGAAGGAGAGGGAGGAGGTGCTCCAGGCATCAGATGTGAGATTCCCCTGCTGCTGTGGTGCAGACCATGGTGAGACAGCTGTGCTCCTGGAGCCCATGGAAGTTAACAGTGGTACACATAGAAACCTGCAGCACGTGGAGTACTCCACTCTGGAGCAGATGGATGCAGCTGAGGGAGGCTATGACCTTGTGGAAAGCCTGCACCACAGCAGGTTTCCTGGCAGGACCTGTGACCCCATGCGGGGCCCACACTGGAGCAGCCTGTTCCTGAGGGACTGCATCCTGTGGAAAGGGACCCATGCTGGAGCAGTTCATGGAGAACTGCAGCCTGTGGGAAGGACTCACTTTGGAGAAGCTTGAGGACTGTCTCCTTTAGGAGGGACCCCCACACTAGACCAGGGGTAGAGCATGAGGAGGATGGAGCAGCAGAAACAATATATGATGAAATGGCCACAACTACCATTCTCTGTGTCCCTGTACCACTGAGGGGGAGGAGGCAGAAAAAAATGGAAATAAGGTTAAGCCTGGGAGGAAAGGATGATGGGGGAAGGTATTTTTAAGATTTGTTTTTCTCTCTCATCACCCAACTCTGATGTGATTGGTAATAAACTCATTTCCCTAAGTCAAGTCTGTGACGGTTATTGGTGGTGATGACAGTCTGTCCTCATCTCAACCCATGAGCATTTCATTGTATTTCCCCTCCCCTGTCCAGCTAGTGAGGGGACTCAGAGTGGCTCTGGTGGGCATGTGGCATCTACTGAGGATCAGCCCACCAGTGTTTCAAGCCAGTTAGCACATGTAAGCTGTAAGAGACTTAAGTCTAAGAGTCTATCCTAAGTGATCATTTGAAATGGAGAGGGGATTTACTGTAAGTTAAAAGGACACTTAATTAAAGACCACACACTCTCACTGAAGCACAGTCATATCTATAGAACAATCATCACAATTTGATACAGCTGTTACTAGCACTTTGACACAGAGTAGTTTATTTTTCTAATGAGATGAACATATGTTGCACTTCAGTCTATTTTATCTACTACAGCAAGTTTTGAGTTCCTTAGTAATTGAATTATTCCCACTCACAAGGAAAAAAAAAAGAACTATAATTGAGTCAAAAGAACCAAACCTGTAATGAACATAGCATTTATTAGCTCCAACCTGTCTGTCTGAATGGTGCTAATTTCAGAGTGTAAAATGAAAGTAAGAAACCCTTAGAGTGTCTCTAAAAATTTCCTGGACTTAAGATATGGGTCTTTCCCCTTTAGACTCCAGTTATGGTCTTAGAAAAATACATTGTAATATATGATCTTTTTCCCTGCTTAAAGATGCTTGTAGCATAATTACTTCTTCAAAATTACAAATCCAGTGAAGAGAGATAACATATTTCTCTGATACTGTGGGAACAATACTCATTCCTATGAACTACAGTTCTGTGGTAAACAAGTCCAGTCATTCATGCTGTTTGTCAGGAAGGAATCACATTTCAGTTCTGTCTGCAACACAACTGCAAATCCATTTATCATGTGGCAAGAATGCCATTTTATCAAGGGTTACTGCAGTTACCTTAGTGCGTCATTGGTTGTGGAGGGATGTAAAGTAGACAGAATGCCTGAGTTAAATATATTTTCAGGAGGAGGAGAAAGACAGATCATGGAAAAGTCAACTATTTTAAGTTAAATAGCCTGTAATAAGCACTGGAGAAAGTTGCTGGTATTTTTGATCTACTTAATAGATTCTTTAACACAGAAACTATTCTCTACCTGCTGCATTTCTCTTCTTCCTGTCATGATATTCAGTCTTTTCTCATACCTAGGAATTTAAACGGGGTCATTTAACAGATGTGTGTTCACAGAGGGATGAATCCAGACACAATAGAACATTAGAACAGCAAACTGGAATACAGTAGGATTCATTACAGACTCAAGTTTTGGAGTGTGGCTTAATAAGAAGCCAACTGATCTGCAGTGGTGAAAGTGGGCTGTTCCTTTAGGCCCCCTTCTACAGTGTCTTTAGCATTTGGCAGACAATATACAATCCAATTCTGATGTATTCCATGAGATGAAAAAATTCAGGGCAGTGGGGAGTAAGATGTTAAAATTTTCTCCCAGTTTTGCAGCTTGAGTTCACTCAGGTAGGGTTCTGAAACTACTCAAGCTTTCGCAGGAGGGACACTTGGGCCATTTTTATAGCTGAGAACTTTAGGTAAATTCAGCCACATTGTCTGACTATACTCTGCAATTCATAGGATTTCAGAAACTTCTATTTCATAGCACTTCACCTTCCTCAAGGGTTCTGCAGAAAGAGAGTGGCATAGAATCGCAGAATCATCAAGGTTGGAAGAGACTTTTAGGGTCATCAAGTCCAACCATCCACCAGCACTATATAACCTCTAAACCATATCTTCCTGATCCAGACGCCTCTTAAACACCTCCAGGGAAGGTGATTCCACCTCCTCTCTGAGTAACCTATTCCAGTGCCTGGCTACTAACAGAGAAAACATTTCTCCTAATGTCTCCTCTGACTCTGCCCTGTCTCAGCTTATGACCAGCCCCTCTAGTTCTCAGAAAAAACCCAATACAAATCATACCAATCTGATTCTTCTGTCTTCTGTCCTTAACGTTCACATAATTGATTCTTAACCAATTTCAGTCATAACTTTACCTAAAAAGATCCATTTTTAAACGGACTTTGAGTTTAAACTGGAAAAGAATGAGGAAACATCTACAACATCTCAAGCAGAAAGAAACATTAGTGAACCACAGTTCTGTTACAGCAAGTCACTTCCACAATCCAGACCGATCCTCTCTGCATTCCAGGAGAAGTGGGATACTCACCAAAGACAGTCCGAGCAGGGACAGATTCTCTGTTCAGCCAAAACGACACTTGTGATAAGATCACAGTCATAATGCAAGGAAGGTACGTTTGGATGACAAAATAGCCAATTTTTCTTTTCAGATGAAAATGGGCTGTCATGATAGTATATTCACCTAGAAGGAGAACTGCATCAGACAGGATGTGTTTACTAGGTTTACAAGAACTGAAGGGAAGCCTGGAAGTTTAAGCATCTCCTTTGAGGCTTTTCATCAGCAATTGTGTAACTGATCGAAAATTGAAATTACAACCAACTGTTGCTTCTTACAGAAAACACTCAGCCTGACTTCAGGTAACCAGTATATTCTTTTTCTAGCTTTACTTTCACCATTTTTCACTTTAACTACTTCTTTACCCTGATGTGATCATTTACACTGTAGAGAAAGAGTATGATAAGTAATCTCGTAAAAAAAAGCAAGGTGAAACTTGTCAGGAGTAACCCAGAAACTTGAGTAACCCAGTAAAGTGTTAAGTGTGATGCTTTCCCCAACATGAGGGAAAAAAATAAAAAGGCTAAACTTGAAATAGCAACATACTTCTTTATTTGTATGTTGCAGCATAGCTGTGCCCTATCCACAGTGCTTTTCATCACCATTAGCAGTAGAACAGGGCTCCAGAGACAAAAACTTCTATATTTTCTGCAGTTCATAATGCTACAGTTGAAGTTGTAATTGTACTGTGTGTTACTAATAGGTCTGAACTACCTCTGTATCAGCAAGTGCCACTTGCTTTTCTTAATCTGACATGGTTTCAGAGGGCCCAGGTTTTTTCTTACTGAGGTTTTGTAATAAGAGAACTGGCACAGAGCACTTTGTCAAACATATCTCAAGTGCTCTTCTAAAATATAGCAGCATTATCTCAAAGATATGGAGAACAGAGGTCATGTGGACTTGTCCCATTTCCCAATATACATCACTGACAGGGACTGGCATAAACATCAGCATTTTGCCTTTCTTTTGTTTTTAATAAGGTCTGTTTGGGAAAAAAAAAAGTGGAAGCTGAAAACAAACTTCATAGTCATTTTAGGAGCTGATAATTCCTTGGTTCTTATTCTCCCAGACTGTGGAGACATTCTTCTGTAGCCTCTGCCAGGCATTTTTCCCCCTTTATTTTGTAAAGTATGTGATAACAGGATTTCCCTAATAGCTTTGGTCTACGTCATAGCCTTTATCAGTGAGATGGAGGTTTCTCATTAGTGGTAGCTGTGGGTGCTAGTTGCATATAATGCACAGAGAAGGGGTAGCTGTTTCTTCCAACTCTTCTGATGAGCAATCAAACACAACCTGCATTGTGCATGCCTCAATCTTACCTTCCTTGCCAACAGAAGCAGCAAATGTCAGATCATTGTAGACCCATGTGTAAGGAGCAGGGCTGGACTCGGGCTGAGTGTTCTGTGGTATGGAAAGATCACTGACAAGTCACTCCTCTGCCAACATCACCCTGTCCTGCAAAAGCCAAAATGTGGGATGTACTGCCAAAAGCTTCCAGCAACATCTGAGAAGAGATTATTGTTCTACTCTGTTAAGGGAGTGAAAGCCCTCTTCTCATCAGTTTGAGCACAGGAATAGGAGGTGGAAACATGCCAATACAGAGGCACAACTCAGAGAAGGAGCTGTTTCCAAATAAAAGCACTGAAGGACGAGGTGAGGAGCAAAGGTCTAACCGTTCGTTTTGGACTGTAGGTGCTACTGCAGGTTTCTATTGCAAAATTAAGTTGTGTCGATGTTGCTGAAGATGTAACTCCCTTCTCAGTTACCTTTTCTTAGGAATATAATAGACTGAAGTAAAATCTCCAGGAGGACACCCTCTCTTCTGAAGCCAGTAGCCCTGTTTTGTAGAATAATGCATTTGATTTGTCTTCACATGTGGACACTAAGAGTTCACATCTTCTAAGCAGTAGATAACACATAAAACTCTTTCAGTGACACCTTCCATTTCCCTGCTATTATCAGTCCTAAAAATAGTAATGTGAATTTGTAATCCTGTAGGCAAAATAGTCTATTAACCTCCATGGGTCTAGAACTTTACCTCAAATAGTTAACTGCTTTCACAAAATCATTAAGGTTGGAAAAGACCTCTGAGATCATCACGTCCAACCTATGACCTAACACCACCATGTCAACTAGACCATGGCTCTAAGTGCCATGTCCAGTCTTTCCTTAAACAGGTCCTCAGTGGCTCTAGAACTTTACCTGTAGAACTTTATCTGTAACTTTACCTGTGAAACTTTATCTGTAGAACTTTACCTCAAATAGTTAACTACTTTGCATTTCTGTACCTTAATTTTCCCCAAACAAGAAAGGATGCATCACATTAAATCTGATGGGTTTTTTTTCTTTTTGAATATAATAAATGTAGTAGTCTCCCAGGACATGCATCTCTAATCAAATGTGTTAAAGTATAACCTTAAAATGAGAAGGCATGTGCCCCTGCTGAATATATAGATCTATGGAGCAACTTTGTGAAAACTGGAAATCTACTCTTTTTGACAGTGAGTATTGGCAGGAGTGCACAGCTCCGTAATTCTCTATCCCTGTAAGGAGCTTGAATACAAGATGAACTTAATTCCTATTTCTGGGCAATTGAAAAGCACATACACAATGTTCTATCTTATTCCAGTTACTATAACTATACCCACCAGGCTTACTTGCTTATATGTTCTTCTTCTCTGACTCTTTGTGTCTTGAAATTATACACAGTACATAGAAGATACTGTCTCATTTCTTTAAGCACAGTGTCTTCCTGTCCAAACTGGCCTGTGATACACAATCTCAGATTAATCACATGGCCATCTGGATTAAGTACAGATGGAAGTAAACAAAGCCCCATGTGCAAGTGTTTACAAGATCATATCTCGTTTTGTTCAGTGACAGCATCACTTTCCAGAGAGCTTTGCATTATACTGTACCAATAACATGTCTTTTGTTCTACCACATCCTGCTGGGAAGAAGGCTTCATTCCATTCTTATGAAGCTGCTTGACCTTGTGTACCCAAACCTGAATTCTTGCAAGAAAGGACTGGAGCTGTGAGATACACCTGAATAGAACTCCAACCAAGTATTAGCTTGTCTGCTATGGCAACAAAAAAAAAAAAAAAAGTGGTAGGAAAAACAAAGCCATCCTCTGTCCTGTACCCTCAGCTCTTGTAGCAGTTCAGATGAAATTCTAATGCTTGGTCTTTATCTTTCAGGGGTAACTGACACATGACCATGATATCCAAAGGGTAAGTGAGTTCCTCCAGGAGACAAATACTCTCAGTTTTGTGTCTTGTCCATGGAATGAACTGCAGGGACTGAGGGCATTCCAGACTTTCCACATTTTTCCACAGTGCTGCCTTCTGGAGTATACGTGGTTGATCACAACTCTGTGCACAGAATATAAACTAAATCCCCGCCAATCACCCACAAATCTTCCTGCAATGAGTCACAACTGCATCCACGCACTTCTGGACAACATGGGACGTGGGTTGTTGGCATGCACCTTGACACTGGGGTGATCAGGACATATAAAGCTCAAGGTCTTACTATAGACTGTACAGTTTATTCTGTACAGACTGTATAGTTTTAACCTGCTTCGTACAGAAATGAGACTTAGACCATGTAATTGCGCGTCAGTCCAATCTTTTCCCTTCCTTTCTCCCCTCCGGCAACAGCAGCAGCAGCGGCG
>NW_008678663.1:0-18976 GCF_000695815.1 Acanthisitta chloris
AGTTGTGATTAATGGAGTTAAATCCAACTGGCAGCCAGTAATTAATGGTGTTTCCCAGGGCTCAGTATTGGGACTGGTCCTGTTAATATCTTTACTGGTGATCTGGACGTGGGGATTGAGTGCACCCTCAGTGAATCTGAAGATGATTCTAGGTTGGGTGGGATTGTCGATCTGCCTCAGGTAAGAAAGCTCTTCAGAGAGACCTGGACTGACTTGATCATTGGGCTGAGGGCAACTGCACGAGGTTCAATAAGGCAAAGTGCTGGTCCTGCCCGTGGGACACAACAACCCCATGCAGTGCTCGAGGCTGGGGGTCGATCTGCCTCAGGTAAGAAAGCTCTTCAGAGAGACCTGGACTGACTTGATCATTGGGCTGAGGGCAACTGCACGAGGTTCAATAAGGCAAAGTGCTGGTCCTGCCCGTGGGACACAACAACCCCATGCAGTGCTACAGGCTGGGGGAGGAGTAGCTCAAGAGCTGTTTGTCAGAAAGGGTCTTAGGAGTGCTATTTGACAGCCAGCTCAATATGAGTCAACAGTGTGCACAAGTGGCCAAGAAGGCCAATGTCATTTTGGCCTGTATGAAGAATAGCGTGGCCAGCAAGACTAGGGAAGTGATTATCCTCCTGTACTCAAAATTGGTGAGGTCACACCTTGAGTACTGTGCTCACTTTTGGCCCCCTCACTTTAAAAAGGACACTGAGGTACTGGAGTGAGTCCAGCAAAGGGCAACAAGGCTCATAAAAGGTCTAGAACACATGTTGTATGAGGAATGGCTGAGGGAGTTGGGTGTGTTTACCTTCGGGAAAAGGCAGCTCAGGGGTGACCTCATTGCTCTCTACAACTACCTGACAGGTTGTAGGGGTAGAGAGGTGGGGGATGGTCTCTTCTGCTGTGCCTGCAGTGAGAGGACTAGAGGGAACAGTCACAAGCTGAGACAGGGGAGAATCAAATTAGATGTTAGGGAATTTTTTTTCACTGTTAGGGTGGTCAGGCACTGCAATAGGTTGCCCAGGGAGGTGGTGGAGTCACCATCCCTAGAAGTGTTAAAGAGGTGTCTGGATCTGACGCTGGAGGATATGGTTTAGGGGTTACAGCAGAGTAGGTTGATAGTTGGATTTGATAATCTTAGAGGGCTCCTCCAACCTTGATGATTCTGTGATTCTATTTATGCCTGAGCTAAAGGAAAAGGGCTAGAAGGGGCTCCTGCAATCATCAAATTGAGCTGCTGACTGCCACAAACACAGCATCTTAATTCTCAGTAGGAATTTTCAGAGAGGAGGAGATATACTCACCTTCCCCTTTCACCCCACCTCCATGACACCACACATCACACAGTGGCCACACTGCTCAGTCCCTGTGTGTGTGAGAGCTGGTGTCTCACCGTGCATCCACTTGTTAGAGCCCCTGAGGTTATCAGGTGTCCCTGAAAAGCCTTTGAATGTCCTGGCAGTCTTGTTCCCCAGCCTTAAGCTATGTATGCAAAGAAGGTCATATACCCTGTTGCTCCTGCAGCCAGGCCTGTCATTCCTGGCCTACCCTCTGACCACTGACTGCCCAGGGAGGTGGTGGATTCACCATCCCTGGAGGTTTTCAAGATGAGACTGGATGTGGCACTTAGTGCCATGGTCTAGGAACCACAGTAGGGTTGGACTCAATGATCTTTGAGGTCTTTTCTGACCCAGTTGATTCTATGATTCACTCCCCAAATCCTCAATTGCAGTTTTCTGTAGTGGACCCCCACTTCACATCCTTCACAGCCTGCCCCATGCCAAGGTCTTCATCCTCCCTTGTCTCTCTGCCACACCCCTGAGCCTCTTGGTCCTTTGGATCCCTGGTCACTCCCGCAGTCACACTGCACACTCCTTCCCCAGCAATCTTCTGCACTTTCAGACTTTTGCCTTCCTCATCATCCAGTGAACATTTGGCTGCAGCACCAGCTCCATGGACCTCAGGTGATCCAAAAGAGGCAAGAAGAGAGCAAGACCTGTCACTATGTCTCTCTCTCTCTTTGCTTGTACTGTCATATGGGACTAAAAGGTACCAGAAAGGTGTAGGAATGGGGCATCATCCAGATACAGCTCATGTCTCTTCTATGAATTAAAGTAGGAAAACTTATGGAGTGGTTGAGGTTAGTTTCCAAAAAAAGCCTCAGTGATTTTTTTCAGTTGGTGCTGCACCTCAGGTAGTCCTTAAAGGCTGGAGCTGAGGCAGCACACAGCAGCTTGGAGACTGCTGTGTGTGTGGGCATGAATTCAAAGGTCACAAGAAATGTAGAGGCTCTCACAGTCACGCACAAAGGCTGGCTGTGCCGGCTGAGCCGCGAACACCGTGCAGAGAGCAGACAGCACAGCCAAACACCCCATGCAAAATATCAGCCCAAAGGCTTGAAAGGAGACTAATTTCTTACAAACCACACTTTTCCTGCAATACTAACAAACTGTGCTCAAGAAATCCACCTCTTCTTTTAGAAAACTTCTTGCTCCTTCTCTTGAGAAATGTTTCCGAGCCCAAAATGAGTGCAAACAGATGCGAGTGTGTCAGAGGCTGTGAAAAGCTGGAGAATCTTTACGGGAAATGGCAGCTCCAAAGAAATACACCCAAGACTGACTTTGAAACTTAGTGATGGTAAGTCCAACCTGAACACCAGGAATGGCATCAAGGGAGATAGCTTTCATGAAATATCCAGACAGCTCATCTGTTCCATAGCTCACAGTGCTCCTGCTTCCTTCCCAAGGGCCAGCACCTCCGATTCTCCCTGCCTGACTGCCAAAACCTCCACTGCTGCTCTCAGGATGTAGCCTGGCATTTTTGTTTTAGCATTCTATAGTGCAATGACAATGTAATATTTAAGAGAAGTATGAAATTAAATGTGGTCTCAAACTAGGTCTCCTCATGAGCGGTGCACAAGGTGCATTATTCATTTTCATATTTAATTCATTCCAAAACTCCATTTGTGGATCGTGTGACGTGTGCTGACCTGAAGTAGCACAGCACCAACGTTTGTCACCACGGAATGTATGGGGCCCACACCACAGGATGGAGGGAGCTTGGAGAGCTCTCTTCTACTTCTTGGGTGTCTTGAACACAACTACAGAAGTTCATGCCTGGATTCACATGGCTCAGCGGCTTGGGGCTGTGATCTGTGGTTAATGCTGATTTGGTGCTCTCTGGGCTCATTTTTCAGAAGTGCTGAGCATCAAACTCAGCTTCAAGAGCTCAGCTTTGAAATGATAAGTATTATTTGCTGATGGATACTGTGAAAAATTAGGTATATCTCAAAATGTGTCCCCATGTTTTTTAATTTTTCACCTTATTCTATCTCAATTTTACCAAATCAAAACTACTTTACCTTAGTCTAGCTCAGTTTGCGATCAGTGATGGACATCATTCCCACCAAAGAGTGGAAAAAACCATTTCTTTATAGTAGCAGGGTTTGAACAGCATGTGGTAATGAGGATATAAATACACATGTGGAACAATTAGGGGAAAACCAATTTTGCCTCTAACTCAGTAAGTTAAAACTGCACATTTCAAACATTGAATGAGGTGGTAAAAACGGAAAAAGCAGAATATATGATCAGGTAATTAGCAGTATGCAAAGGGGACTGGATTAAGGCAGCAAAAGGACTCCCCGGTCCTTGTCTTTCCTGTCTCTGTCTGCTTGAGTTTGCAGCCTTAGTGGTTCTTTGAAAGCTTCAAGGAAATTACCTTTCTAATTAGGTTTGGCTGAAAACATTTTGAAGAAGCATTTTAATGGGAAATTATTTTCAGTTTCTTCTATTGTCTTTTGTAGAAATTGTCTATTTTAGTTACTGAGTTTTAAGGAGGGAGAGCAAACCTCGATTTTTTGAGTTTCCAAAATTATTTGTATGCGCATCACATGAAAATTGAGATTTAATGTATGGGTTTTAACATAAGAAAACACTTTTTCACTGTGATGGTGTGACCGAGCACTGGTTCATGTTGACCAGGGAGGTTGTAGAGTCCCCATCCTTGGAGACATTCAAAAGACATCTGGACATAGTCCTGGGCAACCAGCTCTAAGTAAGCCTGAGCAGGGGGATCGGACCAGACATCCTCTGAAGGTCCCTGCCAACCTCAGCCACTCTGTAATTCTGTTCATTTGGGCTAAATATCTGACTCTGAGGATTTAGACTTCTCATTTATATAATGTCATTTAGTCTCATCTGCAAATGGAAAACGTGGTACTCAGTAGTTTTCAGATATTTTTTACTTACTAAACCCTAAATGTTTTCCAGTAAAAACACAGATTTATCTACAGTGAAATGAAACCTAATTACTGGAAGTTTAATTTTCGTACTCATAGTTTACTGAGTTTCCTGGTCCTGGGTCAGAGGACCCCAGCAGGGCTCCAGAGATTCCCGTAATGTAATTGTTATCACTAATAACTATTTATTTTCTTAGTAGGACTTTGAGCTCTCTAAGGCACATTCAAATGGTTAACAGTGAGTACTAGTCATAAAACGTGTATTGAGACATATGGCACTACTCCCATCCTTCAGGTCCTAACAGAGATGCCCTCTAAACATCTGTGGGCTGCTCTTGGGACACAGGTATTACCTTGTCAGTCTCACACACAGCAACCTTTGCTTCTCACCCCCAGTGGGGTTTGTTTCTGGAGTTTCATTGACTCATTTTTGAAGCAGACAATTACCTGTTTTAACTAGTCTTACCAAAACCAACACAGGGGTTTACAAGAGCACTGAACATCCCAGGAAATCCACACAAATACTCTTTTGCTTTCTTGAAAGTCTGCTTGTGCTGTGTGCAGACTAACAAATCAAAGTGCCTGCAGAGGTGACTAATGCCTCCCTTGAAGAAAAAGACTGGTTTCTGTGATCTGCTGTACTTAGCAAACCTGCCTTTCTTCATACTTACCAGCATAAATAAAGGCTAATTTAACTGAAATCAGTGGTTATACCAGTGACAAACTGGGGTGTAGTAGGATTTGATTCAAGCCCATAGGGGTGAATGTATAGTTGTTGACAAGTGTGTATATCACAGGCCAATGCCTCAGCTTTCAAAAAGACTGGGAAGCCTTGACACTGTGTATTGCTTCTGTACTGACTTAAGTCTGCTCTTTGAAATACCTCTTCTCGTCATGGCCCAAGAGGAAAAGGAAGTGAAAGATGCCCCTGTTCTCCTTATTCGGTTATTAGTTAGCATTTCTGTACATATTAATTGCACTCCAAGTGCCCACCTTCCTTTTAGGGCCTGCTGTGAAGAGGTGAGTGAAAGGAATGACTTCTTAGTGGAGGAAACAGACAGAAAAACGAATTAAGGAGACAGCACCTTCCAAAACATGGGGAAAGACAAGGAGGAGATGGCTGAGAGGAGGTAATTGCTCACATGCCACATGCCTCTCACAGGGCTTTTGAGTCTCTTTTTTTCATTCAAGCTTATTTCACAGCTGCGTTCAGTTGCTCCAGCCTTCGCACAGACTGACGCGAGCAAAATTGTCCATCAGTGTTACAAATGGTCTAAGCTCTCAGTCTACAGTTGTCTGCTGTCACACAAATTTTGTATTAATCCTGGCTGCCTGGAACACATGGCTCAGAGTCTCATCTTGAGCACCTTGCCTTAAGTCTGAAGTCAAATACAGGTTGGGGTTTTTTTCCTATTTCTGATATAAACTTACAAGATACATATTTAACCCAGGAAATTTCTGCTTCTTTATACTCCTTGATAAATGCTGTTCCAAAAAACCCACCTGTATGTGTTGCAGTGTTTGCTAGAGGCATACTGGTAAATGGGTACTCTGTGTCCTTTCAGTTAGCATTAAGATTATAATGAATCATTGATAAAGCCAATAATGTACTCAGTCTAATCTAATATTACAGCACAGTAACTGCACCCAGTGCTTACAGCACAGGAATATACAAAAGTAATTAATTTTACACTACTGCAGCTAACTGCAGCTGAACCTCTCCACGTTATGAAAGTTTGACAAAGCAAGTGATGAAAATGATCACCATAGACTAGGCAGGGGCTGAGTTTTAAACAGCTGTGTCAGACTCAGTGGCACTTTAACAAAAGAGGATAATTATATCTGATATACATCTGATCTATCCCAAGCAGCCCATAAAAGAGCTATCGACACCTACATATGAAACTGAGCTACATGGGAGGTCATTTCAGACAGGCATTGTTGCTTCCCAAGTCTTGCATGGGGCATGATGGATGTTTACTTTACAAGCAGGCTCATTTAATTTGCAAAGTAAGAATAGATAATATGGGCCCAAAGTAATCATAGCCCTGAAGCCAGCCCCTTCGTTGGTGGGCTGGTTTGAAAAGCAAACCGGTGAGAGACTCTCAATCAGAAGTACAATTGTTGTTCATACTAGAACAACACAACAAAACAAGACAAATGCAACAGTACAAAAAAAAAAGTAACCTGACAGAGTCAGAAAATAACCTGACAGAGTCAGAAAGTAACCTGACACCCTGTCAGTCAGGGTGTAGTAGTAGTCCCATTGAATGGTGGCTGCAGTCCTCCTGCAGTGATGGGTCTGTTGGAGCAGTGATCCCGCAGATCCGGTTCTCTCCTGAAGGTCCAGCAGCAGCTCTTGTCCTCTGGGAATCCAGCAGGCAAAGGGCTCCCTGTGCTGGTCCAAACCCCAGCTTACACCCCTGTGAGCATGTTTGGCTCCCCACCCCTGGGGTGAGTCACCTCACCATGGGACAAGGGATAAGGATCACTGGGAGGATGTGTCCTGCCTGGGTCCTTGACAGCCCGTTAATCAGAGACAGCCCCGGAGGGAGCCATCAGGATTGCCCTGAGGGAGGGACAAGGTGATAACGATCACTGCCCCACCTGCTTTAACAGCTTGTGGAGATGATAATAGAATACATACCATGGATACCACCCACACTGCAACCCAGGACAGTTGGTATGTACCATAATAGCTCTTTGAGGGAGTCATGGCCAGATGAAGCTCTGATCCACTCACTCACTGAAATGACAAACTAAGCATTGTCTTTTAAAGTAACATTTCTTTGTTTTACTTAGATCAGAATATTATATCCCAGCTTATTATACATTTAAGTAGTATATATAGACAGACAATTCTTATCCAGTATCATGGCCTACCCAGGTGGAAAAATTTAGTTGAACTCATTCCTCTGAAGGCAGGAGCCAGAACCATATTAAGCCCAAATTTATGCTGGTCTGTCTATCATCACAGCTCAAGACATTCACAAGGGAATCTACAGCTTACTCAGTAGCAACAATGTCTCATTTTCTGCCTCTTCAGAAACTGTAGTGTTAGCTACAACATAAGCAGGGGAGGATAGGAAAAGAGAGGACAGGACAGGACAATGACACATTACTGGCTTGAGCTCAATTACTGGTGAGGCCATCAAACTCAGTCTCCTACCACATGTAATTCTTTCAGAAACATTTCCATCTCAAAGACTAGCATCACATTACCCATCTGCCAGGCTCTCTCTCAGGGCTGATCAGGAAACATCAGCTCAAGCCTCCAGCCAGCCTCTGAGGGAAACCATCCTCTTCCTACCCAAATGCCCAGCATGTCACATCTTCAAAGGAAAATCAAACAGATGGACTTGACCAAACAGGAATTTATTGGGTAGGAGAGCTGAAGAGCAGAAAAAGCTTCTCAAAGACAAGCAGTCATCCCATAGCCCCAGATGAACAAGGGCTTGTCTCTTGGTAGAGGCCTGTTTGGCCAGATGACCACTACCCCACACTGCTTAGGGCAGGCTAATCAGAGATACCCTTCCCCTCAGCCCCCTGCAAACCGCTCTGCTTCAACTGATGTCATTCTGCAATATTTCAGTGATCGGCAGGAAGGGCAGCAAGTCCTCTGCCAGGTCATTTCCCTTGTCCATAATTTCTCTACCACAGGATGACAAAAGCAGGTAGTGTTACTACTCATCCTACTCACATGGGTTGGTTTGCCCTTATGGTATCATAACAAAAGGATGTATTTCACACGACATGGCTATTCTTCTTCCTCAGGCTACCAGGACTAGGACAAGTCAGATATGGTGGGACAGAGCTGGGCGTCAGGTCCTAGCAAAGTCAACACTCCCCAAAAACATCTATTAGGCTCCTGTGTCATGTTTAGCAGCAGTGCTAAGGAAGCAGGAGAGCTCAGTGGAAAAAACAGTCCAAAGACAGATATAAAACATTAATGGAGATGGAACAACACTAGGAAACAAGAGTACTATGGCCAACTGAAATAACACTGAACATTGGAAAATTGCTATCAATCTAGGAGATAGCCTGTCAGAGCCGAAAAACAAGGCTTCAGCACAGTCCTCCATGGTTTTGCCACCTCTTGATTTGAGCTTTAAAACTAATCTATTTTGTTGCATTTGTTTTGTGAACCGTGTCCAGCTAGGCCATGGATGAGCTTTACAGAGAAAGGTCACTGTGTTGACCAACAGTGAGGTGAGTTTTGTCAAAAACACAAGTCTTCTAGCAGTATGTTGAGTTTCATGGTGACAGTCACTTCAGGCTGTTATTCTGAGCATTCTGCAGAGAAGCCCTTATCACCAGCACCATTTGTTTAAACAGAGGAGATTCTTACAACCACCCAATGTGGTTTTTTAACAGCAAAAGTTTCTACAGAGTCACTGTTTTATGTTTAAAGTTGCCATAAATTTCCATCAGCTACTTTCTTATTTCTCCAGATATTTATAACAATAACAGTAATAGATCATAAACAATTATGAAAGGTCCTAGCCAAATCATTTCTATTCCGAAGGACAGGACCTGCTTTGACTACTGTCTCTGCTGTCCACAAATCCCTTCATCAGCTGTAGTCTCTTCTGTTCCTGTGCTTATTTTCTTGCCATTTGGCCTGACTTTCTTCAGCTTCTCTTTAGCTTCACATAGTGGAGATTAAAAGGGAAAACAGAATAATGAAGAAAAAAGACCCAATTGCTCAAGATGATTTTTCTCCTTGGTGAGAACGTCTGTGTCTGAAGAGAGACCAATTAACATTCTCATAATCTCTCTGGACCTAATCTAAATATGAATAAAATATCAAACCCTTCCTAAAATTGTTCTTTCTTCTTCATACCATACTGAAATTAACTTTTTGACACAATGTGAGGCAGAACTTCTACACAAGGAAATGCACAATTCCTCCCCCTCCACATTCGCATAAGGAAATGCAGCTCCACGTGTCACTGGGCACTGCTACTGTAACACCAGACATCCATCTTTCCCAAAAAATCCCAAGGGTCACATGTAACCATTCAGAACTCTCCCCAAAGTCTGGGGATCTTGGGTAACCAGATTCACTGTGACACAGCATTTATGAACAGAGGCACCACACTTTTTTACTGCCTTAAAGAAAGGAGCTTGTACTAAGCGCGGAGCATCTCATAGAAAGATGAAAAAAATCTTGTATATGGGAACATTTGCAAGGTTCTTGCTCATTTCTGGCTAATTATGGTCATTTCCACATGTAATTACCCAAATTGCTCCTGCAATCAATGTAATTGTGCTAAGTTGTTTAAAAATCAGCTTCATTAGATTTTTGCCTGGTAAAATGTACTGTTTTTCAAAACCTAAATTTTGATCTTGTATTAGCTGCCAACAGGACTTTGAAAGTAAATAGGTTTTCCTTTATCTTCCTCCTCCCTTTTCTGCATGCCAGTGTGAGTTTTTCAACATTCATTACAGCTTAGCTGTAGTCAGAAAATCGTCTATAACCTCCTGTAAGAAGTTATTATGTGTGTCTGCAAGTTATTGTATGGTTCTCTTTCTTTTTCAAAACTGCAAAATCTCCAGTCTTTATGGTTCTGGAATTAAAAGAATATTTCAAAATGTGAATATTGAGTGTTTAGGTAATTCTACTCTGAGCCTGAGTTAGGCTGAAGTAACAAATAGTCGCACAATCAGCAGAGCTGCTGCACCCACGACCACGATTTGAAGGAAGAGAGCAATATGCCAGAAGTTTGCTCCCTCCCAGCAGTTTTGATTGCATTCTTCCTAGGATATAATATGACACCTCTCCCCATCTGACCCCAGCATCTCTCCCTGAACATCCACCTTGCCACTTTCATTTCCTTTCCAAAACGTTCCTGTCTACACAGTCATTTACAAGGAGAAGCTGTAACTGCAGTAAAATGCCCTATGTGCCCTCCACTGCAGCTAGGGCTGGTTCACAGAACCTGCTCATGCTGTTAGCAAGGATTTGGGTTGACATCATAAGCGTCTGCTGCTCAGAACTAGCAAGAAGTTGGGCTTGTGCTCTGGGGAGAATGACACTGGAGTGAGTGGGAAGAGCAGTGCTGAGATGAGGCTGAGACTGGCCACAGCTCTGCTCCAGCAGTGCATCAGAAAGACATTGTCCCTTCAGTGGTACATTTAACCTGACTGGCACACTCCGTGGTGAGAGAGCCTGTTCTGTATCTACTCAGCAGCCCTGGGTTATGCCAGGAGGTGGGAATTGTTGAAATGATACAGTAAATGCCATGCTGAGTGTGAACATCCCCTAATACATCTGCAATCCTGTCTGAAGGACACTTTTTCACATTGCTTTCTTTTGGAATAAAAGCTATTTGCTCATCAGTAGTAGGTACTTAAGTCTCTCTTCTCTGTTTTATTTTAGCTAAAATAAATCTCTTGTAGCCCTAAGGACATACTGGGGTCACTGTTCCAGAGAGGAAGATAGATACAGAGAGAATTTCATTAATCAGGACCTTGAATTTGGTGTGGGACACCAAGTGAGTAGTGTGAAAGAGGCTGTAGTATGAGAGAGGCTCTCCCTGACTTCAGTCCATGGTGCTGAGTGGGGTGTCAGCAGGCTGAGCCCCAGGCAGCCCCCCAGAGGGCTGTGTATAGAGACAGACTGAGCCCTTCAACTCTCCAGTCTGCAGTGTCTTCTCATGGATGCAAGGGCAGGATTTGACCCAAGATGTCTTCTGAAAAAAAATGAAATTACACGCCTAAGCAGAGTTTCAACTGATTTTTCTCTTATCTGAAGATCTGTTACTTTCCATGCCTCCCTTTCATTGTAAAGGAGGTTATGTCAGAGTCATCTGTAACAGCTACACTGTAAAATACCTCAGTCATGTGGCTTTAAGCAACCCAGAGAAAAAAAAAAAACAGTTCTTTAAATAAAGATACATGTATTCTTGTGACATTTCCATACAATTGCAATTTTCAGGGGAACCAAACACTCATTACTACACAGGCTGTTCTTCAGAGGCCAAACCTGACCTTTAGTCAGAGCAAATTCCCATTTGGCTAGGCTTATTCATACAGCTTACAGTTCTGTTTGAATTCTGCATTGACTGAGAAAACTTTAAACTAGACTGGAGAAATAATTAGATTAAGAGTAGGACTATTAAAAAGCCCTGCACTGGCAGAGTAATGGGATAAGATCCTTAGCTCCTGAGGCTCTTGTCCTACATGTACATTCCAGGGATGTAAATCTGGAGGAAAAGTGCTTTATAACAGTGTATTCTAGCTGTAGGGAGGAAGGTGGGGTAAAGAATGACCATGAAGAGGTTAGTCAAATTAGGATGTAAAAGCCCATTCAAATGTCCAACTTTTCCATATGGCAGATCACAGGTCAATAAGAGTTTTCCCCCTGCTTTTACTAGAAGCTAGCAGCTGGAAAAGATGAGGAGCCAGTAACATGGGGAAAACTCCCCATATTTCCCTAAGGAAAGTAAATGTCATCAACATTCCCCTCCAAGCCCATCTGTGCATATGAAAGAAGGCAAGAAAAGAGTTTTCCTCCATACAACTATTTTTAAACAGTCTGTCATTTACCTGGCTCTAGCGAATGGCACTAGGATCTACCAAATGATCAGTTTTATTTATTGACCAAAAAATTGCACATTGAAACATTATAATGTGAAGAGATCCTTGTGCAATAGGGATGAAGAAATTTTGAAATGGAAAGAGCCCAGAAGGTACATCTAGGCACTTTTCTTTAGCAAAAGGAGAACTAGTCAGTTTGGATACCCAAAGATTTGCCTAACTCCTGTTAAAACATTACATATGGTTTTCTTGTTGCCCCTGCTACTTCATTCCACACATCAGTTGTTGTGACTATTTCTTTGACATTGGTATACAAATATCCTACATTCTGCTAGTGTCCATTTCAGTTTCAGGAAACTTAATATTTAGATATAATGGATTATTCTTCTTGCAATTAAACTAGCTCAACAAGTTTAATTGCTCAACTTGATTAAGCTCAACTCCATTTGTGGCTTAGAACATCTCTCTTTTCTCCAACACAGGGCATACTTAATGAAGTTCCACTTGCCCTTAACTTCCTCTTTTCTATAGATAACAACCTATTTTCTCTAAGCATTCTGCTTAAATTTATTTCTCAACCGAATGTAGTGTTTTGTCATCTTCTTCAGAATTCTGCAATGCTACTATGCCCAGGACTGACAGCCCCATTGCCCCTGTTATGTATGTGTGTCTATCTGTAAAACCGAACACTAGATCTTGCAACAAAAATACATATTCAAATTACAGGTTTACTGGCATCATGTATTCATACTGTGCTAAAATAATCTCCTGCAGTCTATATTTGGTGTTTCTATTTATGCATCCTGTATTTTGCTTAGCAGTAAGACAAAAAGAAAGCAGGCCATCATGGGCACAGCATTGAGAGGATGTTAACACTCTCCTCTCCTCTCCTAACCTATCAGTATTGAGGGTGATTCTTGCTTTCAGCAATATGTTAAGAACTATTGGGAGCATGGGCTTGCACTCTGAAATATGATGAGGCTCAAGAGCAGATGCTCGAGTCGCATTCTGTCTCATGTTTTTATATCATTTCCTCTATCAAAGCCTCAGCCAGAACTGAAGGGAATCATGGAAAACCTCTTACTGTCAATTTATTGGCTGCTGAACAACCCTAGCACTTATCTCCAAGGCTGACTTTGAGTCCCTAAACAACTACACAAGCAGATGCAATGCCTGAGAGCTATTGGGTCTGGGTCCCCATGCCACCTGCATCCCACACATGCCAGTCCCTTCTCTCTCTCCAAGCAGGAGAGGCAAATGGTCTTTTGGGGAGCCCTCTCTCCCTCAGTAAGATTTATAGCTCATCCTGGATCCTTCAGGAGAAAGGGACTACCAAAAGGGTAAAAATGACAGGTCAGTATGGTGCAAAGACTTGTGATCTTGTACTTTGTCCTTCTACTTATTCTAACCCTCCATTTAGTCCCGATATACTTTAAGCCCACATGGGGCCCTCTCAATGGCTGAGGGACCTGGATGTACAAGTCCTTTGGCTTGTCCCTTACATGTCTATGGTACTGCAGAAGCACTAAATCAAGGTTTCATATGGAAGACAGAGGAATAAAAGCTACCAACTGGCTAGCTCACATCTTTGCACAGAAAAAAAAGGAGCCCTCACTGCTTCCCTCCAGTTGTCTGTTGTGATCTGGCTGACAGAATCCTCCAGCAATGAAAAAACTGGTTTAAGGGTCTGAGAAACAGGATAAGAGTTTATTTGCAAATTAAACTATGCGACCTATCATCACTGACTAATCACAGCACTTTGCTTTTAAGTATGAGCACTTACTGTACCAAATAATTCTGTGAGAATCACTACCTAGATTTTTATCTAGGTAATGCTGTGGAGGAAGGAAGAAAGGAACATTTGATCTATTTTCTGACATTTGGCTAATTTGAGGACAGAATGCATCTTACTAAACTTAACTGTTCAAATGGTAAGGATGAATCTAAGATCATAATCTGTGCTTTCTCTACACTGAAAGAAGGAAGACAGACACAGCCAGAAGGTGATTCATACAGCTTCTTCACAGACTAGTTGACAGGAGGCTACTAGGGATGTATGTCATGGGAAAATGGCCTACCTTGGATATATGATGGACTGTTTACTCTGAAGAGTATGTCTTCACTGTCAGAATATAAACTGTTTAAGTATCTCCAGTCCTCAGAACTGTATGGTACAAACTTCATGTTCTAATTGCAGGTGCTCAGGGTGCAAGTGTTTTGTCTTACCATGATAAGTGAAAAAAAAAAATTAAAAATTAGTCTTCACACAAACCTATACCAGATGATAGGACCCAATTTATGAGCTGGAGATTTTTTTCCTTTTTTTTGTCAACAACACTAAACTAAGCAAGCATCTCTCTATGCCTCTGATAACTACTTTAAACTCTCTTGTGGGGTGGGGACCTATTTCACTGGTGTCAATTGCAACCTGAGAAAGTGCTAATGGTGATACTATCTTCTAAATTCTAGCAGCATATAGAAAGAAATTGTGAATGGGAGAGCAATCATATCAGAGCAATGGAAGTTGCAAGCAATGAAAAGTTTGTACCAATAAATGTAGAATCCTGCAAAAAGTAAAACAAAAAACACAGAAAACAAATAGGAGATGGCAAAGAATGCAAAAATTTAATAAAAATAAGTTTATTGTCATTTTGTCTTTTTCTTAGGCAGTGATACTGTTTTCATGTAGCCAAGCAATACGGTTGTCACGACACAGGTGAGGAATCAGAAGAGGGAGTGTGGCGTGAGATGGCTGCTGTCAAGCTGTAATTCAGCACTATGAAAAGGATTTCCATTGATGGCATTGGAGTATATGTCATCATGACTAAGGCAATTACTCCACTGAGCCCTGTCTTCAGTAACAGGCAGTATCAGAGGCTTCAGAGGAACTGCTCAGCTATGAAGACTGAATGCACATGTGGAGGTGCAAACTCTTCCCTGTTCAGTGGTTAGCAGACTGCATCATTTGCTTATTGTCTTCTCCAGCTCCCTAGTTACGTGAATTTCTTATTGATCATAAACTTATCCAGCCTTTTGTATACGTCAGCTAAGTATCTGGATGTAATAACGAATGCCAGTCACCAATGACATCAGATTCTATAATGCATGGCCCAGACCTGACATAAATAGGTGGCGAACTGGGATGACCTAAAGCTTAAAACACACTCCTGGCATTGCAGAAAGACCTCCACATAAGCAGAGACATGTGTTGCCAGTTATTGTTGCAGGGAATAATTTTGTACCAAAACGCATAATCTCATTGTTCCCTAGGGAAGTGAGGGACAAAAAAAATTAAGCACCAGTGGCAAGAGTAGGATCTCAAGAACTCAACCAACTCAGTTTGAGCACTGATGCTGCAACAGCACAGAGCATTTCACAGCCTAGAAGGCTAGTGAGCTGTTGTTCTTCGCTGGGCTCTGTGCTTGCACTGCCAGCCAAACCCATGTAGAGGTAGCCCAAATGCATCTACATAGCCTGCATTATAGATGAACTCCAAAACACCACCAGCCAGCCTGCTCACTGAGCAGCATGGCTGCCCTTCTGCTGCTTCAAATAGAAGCACTGGTTAAAGAAGTGTGGCTAAACTTTATTGAAACTTGAAACAAACAAAAGAAATTAAACAAGCTTCAGTGTCATGTGTCAGTTCTAACCCTTTAAGGATAAATGTGGTGCAGAACACCTTCCAGAAAATGATGAGTAGCACTGCAGTCTACAGAGACGACTCAGTTCTGCAGGTCTTGTGGTAGAATTCATCTGCAGTGAGTGTAGGATTAGGAATGGTATCTGAAGGAGAACATGATCTCCCAAAAGGCTGGTGAAACCCTAACCCTTCCTTCTAATCATCCAGACTTTGTGACTCATTACCCTTGAGTGAGAGGAAATCTCTGTCCGTATATCTTGGCCAGAATTGAATGCAGGGGGTGGAGCAGGGGCACAGTGAGTGAAGTCTTAGGTGTCATGTGTTTAGCTGATCTAATGCAAAAATAGAAAGGAATCAAGGGAAAGAAATCCTGTGAAGACAAGCCAAGGGAAAAAAAATAAAGGAAGCAACACCAACACACACAGTACCTCCTCAGAGAAGCCAAGTCCTCTGATTCCTGATTTGATTACTTCGGGACAGTAGGCAAATTCTAGCATGAAAAAAAGTAAGAGGCTAACTCAAAACATCTGATTTTAGAAATTAACAACTGTGGCCTCAAACATTTGTTAAATATATTTTAAATCAATTCCATTCTCCTTTTGAGAAGGACAGGCACTGGCAACACACCACTCGAGAGCTGTAGCACTCCATTTGCTGCATGGCAGAGGTGAAGCTGGATGGAGGGCCAACTCCTGGGGACCATGTTGGACAGCAGGGAGAAGAAAACATGTTACAGCATTCTCCTCACTGTGTCATCAATGCAATGCACAAAAAGTCCCCTGTGTACAAACTGTGTAATACGTTTGCTAGTCCAATAGTTTTAAGCATAATAAAAACACTGAACTGGACAAGGCTCTGCAAGATGTGGCTCAGAGGATTACCCCATAGCTGATCCCACAGGTTGTTAGCAATCCAGAAGGCTGGAAGTTGTTACAGATAAAGACCCACTGCCCATTCTCAACAATCAGCACAGAGCTGATCCTCTCCCAGGTACCACAGTCTGTAGCCAATCTGAGATATTTCTAGGAATGTTCTGCCAAGTACTTAGTTAAATGGCAAATGGATAGCAAAACACCTAGACCTTCCTGATGAATCCAGTGGGATTTACTTCTTGCCTTTGATAGGTAAGAACCCATGTGTTCTTTCAGTGAGTAAAGGTGGCTGGCTCACCCCTGCGCAGACAAGAAACTGGGCAGTCAAAGGCTCAGAGAGGAGCTAGAAAGCAGAGAAAAGTACTTCAGATTCCAAAACTAATAATAGGTTGAAGAAAGCTGGTCAAATCGCCCCTTAATCCATGAAGTAAGTTGGTCTTCAAGCAAATTAAAAGAAAAAAGGACTCCCGTAATGCTCCTGTGGCCTTCTGACCCCGCACAAGCCCTATCAGTGTGCAGGCTGACTACTGTGGACCTAGAAGGAAGAAACCTGTGGGAAGTGCTCCCTTCTCTCTCCAGGCCTGGAGCTCGCATGGGCTGCCCTCGAAGTCTCAGCCCAAATACTTCATAGATCACAGAATCGTTTAGGCTGGAAAAGACCTCTAAGATCACCGAGTCCAACTGTTAGCCTATAACTGCCACATCCGCCACTAAACCATGTTCCTAAGTGCCACATCTACACATCTTTTACATACCTCCAGGGATGGTGACTCCATCACTTCCCTGGGAGGCCTGTTTCAATGCTTCATCTGCCAGTTCAGCTTCCTTCCTTGTACATATAGGAGAAGAGATTCCCATCAGGGCTGGATCTGTAGCTGATGGTAGTACTGCTAGAGATCGCCCTGTTGGCACTCCTCTGCTGTGACATTCCTGAGGTCCTCCCTAGAACATGGCTCCTGAAGATACCTGTATCCTCAAGGCCAGCACTGCAACCTTGTGTATGGATGCTCAACCCTTTGCAGATTGCATCCTGGGAGCATTACTGGGAAGAGAATTGAGAGCAGTTCTCCAAAGCTCACTGCCCAAATGTCTGCAAGAGGTGTCAGGAACTAAGGCTCAGCTCTGGACAAACTGCATTTCTATGAGCACCAGCTTAGACTGAAGGATGAAGGAGCTAACCTCTATCAAAGGTTTGGGGCATTACATCAATGGTCTTCATTGATAGTTTTCCTTCTCTGTAGCCTGGTCTGAGTAGTGACTAGATTGAAAACCTTTGGCTGCTTCAGCTACTTCTCTTGCACGTGGAAGGGACATTCGAGACCAGCAGTTATCATCCATGTTGCATCATGGCCCATCTAGGCATGCCCCGGTATGCTGCCTACCATGAATCAAAACTATTTAGAGCTCTCTGTCAAGGATTTAACTATGTACTGGTAAACTCATGGCACAGCAGTCACTGTCCTCCCTCTGTTCCCCAAAAGGAGCTTGAAGTCTTGGGAACTGCTGGAGAGATGACTGGAGCTGGGTGCTCCTGCCAACAGGAAATTGCTGTTATAACTTGTGCCTGGAGACAGCTTCATGCAAGGATGCAAGAGGCTCCCACCTCTGGAAGGCCTGCTTCTGGCCAGCCTGAGGAAGGAGACTTCTGGGTAAGAGGTAAAGGCCAGAATTGCTGCTTCATGAGGGTCACGCTGAGAGTAATCACAGTAAACAGCAAACTTGCCAGTGATGTTGGCAGGAAGGCAGGCATGGTCACAAGTGCAATGTCCATGGCATAACTCCCACTCCAGCACTGGCCTCAGTGCATACAGGAGAGTGGCTGTACTTGCAGAATTCACCTGCTGGTGCTGGGGAGAACTGGGCTGCCTCAGAATGCCCTACTTATGTCCTCTCTCATGTACTTATGCCCTTGGCAGTGACTGGGGCTGCAGGATGGTTTATTGCAAGTGGGATTGCCAGACAACCTCACAGAGCTGTGTTTGCAGCTCCCCAGGTAGAGCAAGTGGCTCTCCCCTGTGAATGGCTCACCTGCCCTGGTGAGGCCAGGAAGGATGATGCACTGCTGGAAAGCTCTCTGTGCACAAAGCTTCTGTGTCCTACTGCTGCTTGCTGTTGGCTCTCACAGTCTTAGCCATTGTATCAGAAACCACATGCCCTCTAAGCAGGGGCTAAAGGCAGCCACTCCTCACCTTTGTCGTTTTCCACCACCAATGTGAACACACAGCAATGCTCCTGCCAGAGCTCTGCTCCTGTGAGCTCCTCTTGAAGTCAGCCATGGGCAAAGCTGTAAGGGGTCACAGGAAGGGCAAGTCTGAATTATCTCTGGCTCTACTGAAGATGGACTGTACATGCTGTTTGAAGGACCCTCTGACTGATTTGAGACCAACTCCAGAAAAAGTATAGGTCTTCCTGAGCAGGGCTATTTCCACCATGGCTTTAATCTCTTCACATCTAGTGATGCCAATAAAAAAGTTATTTGGAAAGCCTTCAAGCACTTTTACCTTTATGCAATGTTTCCCCCTACCCCACTGTTCTCACACTTAAAACCAGGAAAAACATTCTTGCTCAAGCTTTCCAGAAACAATTTCACCTTTGGGCAGAGAACAAGCAAATAACTTTTCAATGCGGAAAAACAGAAGTTTCAGGCTGTTCTGAGTAAGAGAGAAGGAAAGCACAAGGGACTAGAATGGA
>NW_008678663.1:18998-22584 GCF_000695815.1 Acanthisitta chloris
TTTCACAGTGTAACTCTTACTTGATTTTAATTTCTTTTTCTAAAAAATTGAAGTTCCCTAAGGATACTGACAGTGATAGCAACTGACCATTAAAAAGGGCTAACTCCAAGAAAATACACAGGAATCTCATATGCATCTGGTAACTCCTCACCTCCAAAGCTTAAAAACTATGTCTAGGAGTGGAGTTATAGGTGTTCAAGAAATGTTAAGCTCATAAAACAGTCTTTTGTAGACTTTTTGAGCCTTATAATAATGAGTGATATCTGATGTGTGTTTAAGAGCAACTTTCTGGATTCAGGTACCCAAATTTCTCAAACTATTTCTATTCTCTGTCACTGGAGCTGGAAATTAACCCCTATTTAATTGATTTAAACAGATTTTCTTCCTTACAGTAGGCATGTTCAGGGGCCTGTAGTTCTGTATCTCTGAAGTTTTCTACCTTTGTTTTTATTGACTACTACAGAAACTGATCAGATGATGTGACTCTAAGGTATCTGGCACGTTTGAAGTGGCTATGGAAGCCTTCATCTTTAATGTTTTATTATCATGCCAGAAAATTTGGAAAGTTCTCAGCCTGCACATTGTTTACTGGTATCTTGACACTTTGTAATTTGGATCAGTGAGATTGCATCCACATTAGATAGCTCTCTTTGACACTAACCCATTATACTAGCCTTGTCATCACAGTACACCTGTATTAGTATTTTTTTTAATCTACCGAACTCAATACAATTGATGACAATCAGTGCATGGCAAATTATGTTTCACAAGAGGTAAACAGAAACCTGATGTATTCAAAACTTATTTTTGGCCAGTGCAATTTGTATCTTAGCTATACTAATATACAATATTTATCAGTTATATAGTGACGTTTGTTAGTATTGCCTATATTTGCAAGCCTGATCTAAAGACATGTTTTGCTAACCATGGGTATTGCAGATATTTTAATTAATCAAAGGCTTTTATCCTTTCTTTTTTATTTGCAAGCCAGAATGCATTTCCATATTACATTTTTTCCAGCAGCAAAATTGATCTAGACAGTTCTCTTCCTCCCCTATGCCACTTGTTCCCGCTGCCACATCAATCTTCTCCGATGCTTTTTGTGCAAATGCAGCCATCTGTGGGGCAACACTGCAAGACGGATCAAGTAAAATCAGGGGTGCTAAAAATAAACTCTCCAGGAAAAAAATTTGGCAAGACAGTTGCTCTGGAAAACATGGAGAGTGGTGCATCCTCAAACAAAGGGTGTTCTTCAGAACAAGATGAAAGAAAGATCAAGGACACAAATGTGTGTGTCGAAAGGGGAAAGGTTGAGGATGTCTCTTTTTCCACTAAAAATGATGGACTGGAGACCAGATGATGACAGAGGCTGCAGGAAATATAAAATTACCTATACAAAAAACATCCAGCTTTGCCAATTTTATGTTGAAGATGATGGTTGAATATTCAGATAAAGATTTCTAGGGGAGGCTCAGATGTGGGATCAGAGACATGGAAACATTTATCCATCATATTTGATACTCTTCCAACATAAGTTTAAAGAAAAGACCATAAACACATGAAATTCTGGCCCAAGGCACTGGATTTTACAATACCATATGAGATAGCAGTGTTTCATATGTAATAGCAGTGTTTCATATGTAAATATTGAAATTACACTGAGACCAGCAGTCCATACAAGCATAGATTATGAGAAGGATATACTAAATTAAGGCTGTCCATGTCATACCCTTTCTCCATTCCTTACCACTGAAAGAAACAGCACTTTCCTTCCTCAGACCAGTCTGCTCACCTCTCTTCATGCTGATACAGTTTTTGCCCTTCCACATTGGACAACATGTTGTTTGTGTTTATGCCTCCTTAGAATATACCGGATGCTTTGCTTGGACGGCAGTATCTTTGTATTCTGATATAATACTTTGTAGTTTTCTGCCAGTGGCCAAATTAAATATCCAGAAAGTTTAAGTCCTAGATGTTCTCCAGGAAAGTTTTTTGGAGAGGCAGGCTTGTTTGTTTTCTTAAATCTTGTATGTCTCACCAAAAGCAGTGTGCATGAGGCATTTCCTCTCTGTTACAGAGTATGAGCAGGCCCTACTTTTCCTAAATACCTCTTTGTCATCCTGTTCTATAATAATAAGCAAGCAAGCAAGCAAACATGTCTTCCCTACATACCAAAACAAACCACTGTCAGCTCTGCTGTACAGCTTGTGCAAAAAAGATTCTCTTTCCTCCCTATGCTTTCTGTAGGTTGTTAATTGATTACTACTTCTGATGAAAAGCATCTACCTGGCTGCAGACTCTCTGCTGGAGGTTTGCTTTGTCCCTCATCTTCAAGGAGAAACACTGACAACCACAGTGACTGCTCAATCTCCCAGTGCAGAATTCTAAACCACCTGGGCTCCACTCCCCTCCTATTCTCCAGCATCAGTCAAGAGATTTTAGAACATTTGTGCTGATTTGCTGAACCTCTCTGGACTTTCAGAAAGTAATACATTACTGTATTGCTTTGTATTTCTTGTTGCTGGTTTTTGTCTTGTTGGTAGCTGCACATCTGAGTTGGTAAAATGATTTGCTGTTCCTATTCCAGTCAATATTTGTTCACTATCCTACCATGCTATTCTATACATTAATCTTTTCCTTCCTCTCTTTATTTTCTTTCCCTCATGTACCTCCATTCTTGCCTTTCCTTTTTCTCCCCTCATGTTATGAACTAATTCCCTTTCCCTGTATCAAATCACACATATTACAAAGTGGACAAGGCTTTATCCTGCAAGTGGTTGTATGTGATATACTTTTGCATATCTTATCCAGCTGAATACAATGGCACCACTTACATGCCTTAAGCAACATGTACATGTTTGCAGCACTGGAGACTGAACAACTCTCCTAGCTACTGGCTGTTACAAGCAAAGAAGGAACTGTTACGGTTTGTACACAACATACCAAATTCCAGTATAATCTCATTGCTCTTACCCTTATTTTCCAGTTCCCCTCCCTGTTTGTTGTATTTGCTTATTTTGTCATTTCAGATTAACTATCTCACCGTTGAATGACTTGTATTTACTCATTACTTGATGTACTGGAAGCAGTTCTATTGACTTAAACAGAACTATGCACATAAATAAAGGTAAGTATACGTGCGAGGCTTGAAGCGACGGTACACTGCAAATCCCACAGGAAAAGCATGGGACATTTTATTCGTGCTACTATCTTTGCATATGTTGGGTAATTAGTAACTTTTTCCAGAGTAAGTTTTCAGGTTTCATACCAGCTTAACAGAAAAAGCACTTGTCAATAAGCACAAGATTAACTCCAGTTCCAGAGAATTCCAAGATGACATGAGACAGTATGAATGATTAACAAGAAGAAACAGTGGGGGGAAAAAAAGGAAGCACCATATTAATGAATGCAAATTATTCTTCAAACATGCCAGAGGAGATTCGGAGTTGGGCCAGAAGCAGAGGTCAGGAGCAGCGAGCAGGCTGTGGGAAAGGGCGGCGGCTACGAGAGGATCGCGGAGAGGGAATCCCGAGGCGACGCGGGGACCCGAGCACAGGCACCGAGCCCGGCGGGTGAGCGATGCAGC
>NW_008678664.1:0-236 GCF_000695815.1 Acanthisitta chloris
CTTTCATTTTTAACCCTTGTTTTGGAATGAGGTCTGTGCCGGGGAGCGGCTCCCGGTCAGCCCTGCATCCTCCAAGGATGCTGCGGATGCAGGAGGTGGGTGATGCTGGTACCCCCCGAGGATTTGACTCCATCCCCAGCTCTGCTTCAGCTCCAGCACTCAGGTCCAGCCAGAGAGTTACTGAACGAGGCCAGCAAGGGAAAAAATCCCGCATTTAAAAGACACATATAGAAAGA
>NW_008678664.1:327-7350 GCF_000695815.1 Acanthisitta chloris
AATATATAGATCTATGGATGAAATGAATATAAATAAGATAAATGCATGTTATAAATAAACATGTACAAATATATCATGGAATATGTACGTCTAGACATGCATATATGTATATATTTGCTTTGGTGACAGATCAATGAAAAATGCACCTGAAAACTTCCCAACCACAGGAATAAGAAAAATTGCAACACTAATGGGATTAAGGTGAGAAGGATTTTTTTCCCCCCACCCGTTTATTGGTAGCTGTAAGCACTGAGGGGTGTTCAGGGGGTGCTGGTGGCAGTTGGGAGCTCTGTCACCTCCCAGCACTGGCTCTGCTGTGCCCCTGCACCCTCATTCCACACTGAGTCCCCCCAGCTAATGAGCTAATTAAAAATGGATCTGGAGGAAACACCTGTGCCTGACCAGGATTCAGGCAGCACTTCCCATCACCATGGACTCTTCTCCCACAAGCAGCTTTGCTGCAGACAGGGATGAGAGTGGCATTTGCCAGTGCCAGGGGAGCAAGGAAACCTTGAGCTTTGTGCCCACGGTGTTGGTACATCCCCCTGGGAGCTCCCACTCCTGGGGCTGAGGGATGGATCCTGCTGCTGTCCCCACCGAGGGAAGCTGCAGCCTCAGCTCCAGCCGTGCTGGATGCAGGAACATCCATGTGCCAGGAGCTATCCAAAACCACCCCAGGCAGGCTCAGGGAGACCACGGCTCGTTTCCATAGGAAACCAGGCTGGGGAGTGCTGCCTCAGCTCCAGTCTGGGGGCTGAGGAGCTGCTTGTACTATTTTAATCTTCCTGTACTTGGATTCTTGAGTTTGGCCACACAAAGCCCTGGCAGAGCTCCCTCCCTCCAGCCAAGGCTCTGGGGGAGTGTGAGGAGACACAACCTGCCCTCAACTGGGGACAGCAGCACTGGGATCAGTGTGTCCCACCACCCAAGGGCCTTTCCCTGCTGCCAAACAGCCCCAGATTCCCCTCAAACCCACCAGTTCTCTCTGGCATTGTAGAAACACGGGGATGTCTTCTCCCCCTGCAGTTTCCCAGGAGGGTGGTTGTGATTCTAGGTCTCCTAATGGAATGCACAGAGCCTTCCCTCTGGGATCAGCCCCCATTAGAACAGTTTGACCTCTCAGGATCTCCTGAACCATCAGATCTCTTTTCCTTATTGCCCATGGTGTAAAGGAAGTGAGTCCAAATCGCTTCTCCCACACCAGAACAACCCAGTTCTGCAGGGTTTGAAGGGTGTTTGTCACCCCAAAGTCCTTCAGGTCATTGCCAGGAGACTTCTGACATTGGCCTGAAGTGTCCTCAAATAAATCCTTACATCAGAGCTGTTGGATTTTGAGCCAAAAATGATTGTGGAGGCTCCTGCCAACAGCCTTATCCAGGGGAGCAGAGCTGGTGGCACCCAGTGCTTTGGTTCTGGGGTGGCTCTCACTGAGGAAGGACAAATGTTGTGTCCCCTCTCTGATGAGGACACTGGAGTGCCTGTCCCCTCCTCCCCAGCACAGCAGCAGGTTGCAGCCCTCATTTCTGGGCCTTTAAAAAACTTCTAATTACCCAAGCTGGCTCAGGAGGGCTTGAAAAAAAAAAAAAAAAGAGGATGTGGTGCATTACAATATTAAAAAAGCTGCATCAAATCTCATTTTGAGGATTATGAAGTGGCAGCACACACCAAAAAAAAGAGCTGTAAACAGCATGTCTGCAAGGATCTTAAGCAGAAAGGTCAGAATCTACAATTTAAATGGGTCGCTCGGTGCTTTCTTGCTCTGCTCCACTAATGAGCTGAGAGGTGGGAAAACAAGTTTGGGTTTGAAGTCCCACTTTGGGGCCTTTTGTGATTCGAAATGTCAATTTTTTAGGAGCTCATCTTTTCCCTGGGGGGTGCAGTTGAAAGGAGTTTGTCTCCCCCTGCTCCTCAGCAGCCCCAAGGCAGCAGCAGGAAGGGACCAGTGGGGACAGGGATGCTCCAGCCCAAGGTCTGTGCTTGTGGGGGATGCTGCAGCAACATTCCAGCTCTGGAGGTGTCCCAGAGGCTTTGCCTTGCTCCCAAGGATGAGGCAGACAGTGCCAGGCGTTGGGTTATTAAGGCTGTGGCGTCCAGGGAAGAGCAGGATAAGGAACCTCATTTGAATCATTTACTTACTAACATCCTCTCTGAGCCTCCAATATGTTTTTCCAGGAGTTTCCACCTCTCCAGAGGGTGGAAAATGTCCCTGCAATCCCAGCTCTTCCAGGCTGGACAGCTGGGCTGGGTTAGCAGGGAACAGCTGATTAAAAGTCAATAATTAGCAAACCTCAGTGCCTGACTCTGCTCCACCTGAGGTGTGTGGGGCAGGGAAGGGAGATAACACCCAGCCTAGGGAATGCTGTGGAATAACAAACTACTCCTGACCATGCTGATGCCTTTCCCACTCTTCTTTGTCACTTACATTTCCCATTGTCCCAACTTTGGCAGGAACAAGCTGAAATCACCCAAACAGGGCAAGGAGGGTTGTCCCAGTGGGTTTTAATTGCTTGTAGGGATGACTTTGGGGTTTGGAAGGGTTGGGGGAAGGAGGTGTGTGTGAGTCACAGTGTCCTGAGCATCACTTGAACCTCAGGTGCTGGAAAGGATGGACCAGCTCTTGGCAGCTGAGGGGGAATATTGGGAAGTGGCTCTTGGGCATGGGAATCCACGTGCTGTGATGATCCCCCTCCAGCCACCACGAGATGCTCCAGGGTTGTCCTCAATGCTGGCATTTCCCTGCTCCCCTGGGAAGCAGCTGGTGATCACAATCCCCTGGGACCAACAACCTGGAGCCTGGATCTCCCAGTAACCATCCCTGGAGGATTCACACCTCTCCTGCCCTGCTTTCCCTTAATTAACTCATTAAGATGGCAATGACAGTGCTGTGAGTCTCCAGGGAGGGACCTGCTCTCCCTGTCAGGCAGTGATGGAGAGCCAAACCCTTCTGCCTGCAAGCTCAAGGAACACCCCAAGGCTGCAAATCAAGGGGATTTTAACAGAAGGAAAGGGAAAAAGTAGGAACTGGGATGATGTAATGCTGAGCCAGACCTTTGTGGACACTGCCTGGAGGCACAAGGCCAGGGGGATGGAAGGACACAAACCTCTGGAGTCTTGGCATGGGCTCTGTGATTATTTGGAGTGGGGTTGAATTAATAAACCCACCCAAACAAGAAAGAGGCAACCATGTGGATTAAAGCTGGAAGGAAGAGGATTAAGAGATTGAAGGGAAAAGAAGTGCAGAGAATGCAGATGGAGGGGATATTTCCCCATTCAGCCATTCTGCTTGTGGGAAAAAAACAAAAAGGTGGGGGAAAGAAAAGATTTTGCTAAGCTCTTTAAAAAAATTCATGAGGTTTCCATAGCTCTGTTTGTTTATTTCTTTGTTCCCACGGGATAAACTCCTGAAATACAACATCCCATTTGTCAGCAGGGCAGAAAGCAGATTGGCCTACTAAAAAATGGTGAAAACCAACACTGTGGGGCTGCACTGGCATGGGGCAGGAGGTGCCTTGGGGCTCCAGGGATGCTCCATCCAACCTGGCCTGGAGCACTCCCAGGGCTGGAGCAGCCACAGCTTCTCTGGGCAACCTCTACCAGTGCCTCAGCACCTCAGAGGGAAGAATTCCCTCCCAAAATCTAACCTAGATCTCCCCTCTTTCAGTTTAAAACCATCCCCACCGTGTTCTCCATGAGAGCCATTTGTCCCCTAAACACAAAGCATTAAGCCATGCAGGAATTCCCTAGGAATAGGTTTTTTTGCAATCATGGAGCTGCTGCAAGGCAACCCTGGGCTCAGTGCTGACTTTTTCAGGGCTGGTGGGATCTAAAATGTGAGGAAAATTCTACCCAGAGGTGCCCTGAGTATCTCCTGGCCCTCAGTGAGTACCATAGGCACATCCTGAGCACAGCACTGGCTGCAGCTCCCTCAGCTTCCATCAGCACAGCACCAGCCCTGGAACTTCAAAAAGAGCTAAATTTTCCATTTCTTTCTCCTAATTGATGGATCTGGGTTTGTCTTTCATGTGTTTCGTAGCTTTCCACCTGCTTGTTGGAGCACAGCAGGCACTGAGATGTGACTGGCACATTGTGCCAGGAGGATGCCATCGCCAAACACGTCCTCACAGCCCCCAGAATTTCTTCCTGCCCTGAAAACTTGAGGCTTTTTGGAGTCAGGGATGGAGAGGACACATCACATGGCTGTAAATCTTCTGGTGACCACTTTGTGCCCTCTCCTGTGCCCCTCCCTGGGGCTGGGGCTGCTGGTGGCCCTGGGGGTGGTTTTGGGCCATCCCCAGGGTGTGCAGTGGGTCAGAACATCCCCAACCTGAGCAGGTCCCCAGACCCTCATGGCAGTGGCTGTGGGGAGGCAGTGCAGGTGTTTTACTGGGGGAGGCACAGAGAAACCATCTGTGTGCTCAGGTTCACCCTGGTGCTTCAGTGGAGGAGCAAATCCAGAGGTAAAACTACTTCCCACAGTTTTTGCTACAGGATTTTGGTGTCTTCCCTTAGGCTTGTTGAGAACTGAGCCATCTGCTCCCCTGTGCTGTGTCTGCAGCAACCAGAGCTGCTCCTCATCCTCCCTGGGTCTGCTTTGCACTCAAGATGGGGAAAAGAAGGGGCACAACAAGGTGAATCCAGCCCTATTCCTGCTTGGAATGGGGAAAACTCACAAAAACCTTCCAAAGAAATGCTCATTTTCATCCCCTTTCACCTTTCTCCCCTGGCAGCTCCTGCATGGTGAGTGATTGCTGCTGGCAGAGGGATTTGCTCTGATTTCCTCCTTGCTGGTGAGGATGAGGAGCATCCAAGGCCTGGGCTGAGGACAGTGGGATCACAGAGGGAGGGAGGAAGAGTCATCACTGCCTGGTGGTCCCTAGGCATGGGTAACAACACTCCCACAACCCTCAGTTCTACAAACAGGACGAGGTCTGAGTGCCTCCCTGGGGGTGGCCAAGCCTCCCCTTGCTGCAGCTGAGCTGTGGCAGTGCCATCCCCAGTGCCCACGTTGGCCAGGGGCACTGGCAAACCCACACCCATCGCTCCTGGCACGCTGCTCCCTCAGCCAGGCTGATGGCAGGAGATTATGTAGCTCTGGAGCAGACACGTGGAATGGCTGTGTCCTAGTTTTTGAGCAGAATCCAGTAGGAAAAAAAAAAAAGAAAAAAGCTACACTTGTGGCAGAGCAAATATAGTAAGTGACTCTGCCACCGTCTCGTCGGGTGTTACGAGCGGCAGAGCCGCGACAGGGCACGGCCTGGTGTGTCCCCAGGGAGGTGGGAATTGGTTTGGTTGGCCCCCACCTTCCTTCTCCCAGTGGAAAAGCATCTTCACACACATTTTTGGCTGTGGCTGCCACATCAGGAGCAGCAGCCAAACTGGTTCCCTGGCAGTGTCCCCCAGGCTGTCCCTGTGCCCCTTTCTGTGCCCATCCCTATTCCTGTTCCTATTCCTGCTCTTGTCCCCATCTCCATCCCCATTTGTTCTGTCCTTGTCCCTATCTCGTTCCTCATCCCATTCCCATTCCCCAGCTGATCCCATCTCCATCCCATCACACCCCATCTCTATTCCATCCCTATCCCCTCCCATCCCACATGATCCCATTCCCACCTCATCCCCATTCCAATCCAATCCCATTCCCCATCTAATTCCCATCCCATCCTCTCTCACCTTGTGTGATCCCACCTGATCCCATCCCATCTGAATCCATTCCCATCCCATCCCATCTGAATCCATTCCCATCCCATCCCCACCCCACCCCCAACCCACCCCATCCCTTCTGATCCCATCTGATCCCATTCCCATCCCATCACACTCCATCTCCATTCCATCCCTATCCCCTCCCAACTCATCCCATTCCCATCCCAAACCCATCCCGATCCCTTCTGATCCCATCTGATCCCACTCCCATCCCATCACACTCCATCTCCATTCCATCCCTATCCCCTCCCAACTCATCCCATCCCATCTGATCCCATCCCCTTCCATCCCTGGAAGTGACAATTCCACCCCCATCACCACTCCCTAAGCAAATCCCTAACCTCACCCATGGATGTGCAAATAGGGAGAATCAATTAAAGCCACTCAATCACCGACCTGGGGAGGGTAAAAGGATCCAGAGCAGCAGGTGCTGCCCAGGTGCATTCCCAACATTCCCTCCGGGAATCTGGAACTCCTCGGGCCGTGGGTTTAGTGCCTCTGCTCCATTATCACCAATCAATAGAACAGTTATTACTTAATGGGCTAAAATTGTCATTCTAATGTCCCAGATCTGCATGTTCCTGGTGGCTAATTGGTGCCGAGCCCATTCGGGGGCTTAATGAAAATGTAAATCGAGGCCCATTAATCAAGTGATGATTTCAGAACCACCAGACAGACGGCACTAAACCTAATTAAGAAATAAACAAAGTTAATCAGCGAACAGCAAACACTTCCTAATCACAGAGATACGAGAAAGAAAGAGCAGGCAATGATTTATGAAACATTCCCAAGCCTTCTCCTCTCTTTAATAACCTTCCAGGAAGCTCCAGCTCAGCTTTATTAAAGCATTTGTTCTGCTTTAAGGTCCACTGGGCAGCAGAGACCAAAAATATATTACTCTGTGAGATGAATAATTGCATCAATTTGAACTAATAGGGCCAGAGCCTGAGTGGGACTGGAGGTGGCACTGGTGCTGAGCCTGGTGGGCTCTGGGCTTAATTACCAGCACTTAGAGCTCTTCCAGCTCCAAAGGTAATTCTGGTGCAGGCAGGAAAGCTGCAAAGAGCCCTAAAGCTGCAGCCAGAGGTGTTTCTCGTCCCTCTGCCTGCTCAGAGCTTTCAAACCTTCTTGGCTGGCACAACTCTGTGCAGAAATGGGAGTATTCACCACCAACTTCCTTCTGCTTGGTGTCACTTCCAACCAGCCCCAATATTTGTGGTCCCAAAGCTGCTTTTTGCTTTCTTCTTTGACCCTGGAGCAGTGCTGGGATGTATTCCTGGGGGTTTATCCATTAATCCCTCAGATGGGCAGGATTTGGGTGCAACA
>NW_008678664.1:7380-7604 GCF_000695815.1 Acanthisitta chloris
CTGAGAGCTGCTGGGCTCAGGGGGTTGGGAGGAGACCCCATCCTTGGTGCCTCCCCAAGTGTCCCACCTTTCATTCCAGTTCCCTTTCCCCTTTCTCCATCCAGATCCATCATTAAACCCATTTTCCCCACAGCCAGGCTAAGCTGTTTATCCAAATCCTCCATCATTAGGTTAATGATTCTCAGCAAATTATTTCATACCCAGCCTAGTTCATCCAGAAAATG
>NW_008678664.1:7633-8335 GCF_000695815.1 Acanthisitta chloris
CAGGAGGGAGGGATGCTGGAACCATCATCCCCTCTTTGATACCATAAGACCTGGATCATTCCTGACCCTGATCCCAGTTCCACCAGCACAGAAACAGACCCAGTGAGGAACAGGGATGGTTTCTGTCTCACTCCATCTCAGCCTGGCATCCATCCATCCATCCATCCATCCATCCATCCATCCTTGGGAGCATCTGGCTCTGATGCCACTGGAGGTGGCACTGAAGGTCCCTAAACCCACTAACCTTTCATTTAACATGGGGAGCACTACAAAATAGGGGGAAATGAAGCAGAACAGGATGGACATCAACCCCCTGCTCTCCACAGGGATTTGCCACCTGTCCCTGCACCATGTGATGCCAGGAGAATCCTCCTGGCAATGCCCTGGTCCAGGAGGAACCCCGTGAGAGCAGGAGGTGAAGGGCAGGGGCAGGAGGAGAAGGGCAGGGATGATGCAAGGACAACCCAGGGTATCTTGGCTCTGCCCCAGCCTTGGAGACACCTCTTGGACCACAGAGACAAGGACCTGGGGACAAGGATTGTTTTCCAGCAGCCTCCTGAGTGTTCCTTGTTCTCCAACCACCTCTTGTCCTCACTCACATCTCCAAGGCCACAACATCACCTGCAGCAGCAGCAGCAGCCAGGAGCAGATTTACCGTGCCAGTGCCGCATCCCAGCACATCCAGCCTGGCTCCAGGACTTC
>NW_008678664.1:8361-15675 GCF_000695815.1 Acanthisitta chloris
TTGGGGGTGTCTTGGAGAGGGGGAAGGATTCCTTTCCAGCCCTCTGAGCCCGTGCAGCCGCTGCCGTGCGGCTCCGCAGCGTCAGCCTCATTGGCATTCTCTGTGTGCCCATGGCTGGACGAGCTGCAGAGCCTGAATTATTCAGCTCCAGGAGGGACCATTTGCTGATGGAGCAAGTGAGGAGTGCTCCAGAGGCTGCTCCTCGGGCCAGCTCCTGCGGCAGAGCCCTGCGGGGCTGGCACACATCCCGACGCTCCGCGGATCTGGGATTCTCCCCAGACCTGCTGGTTGGATGCTGCTCTCATGAGTTCAGCACTCATAGATCCAGGTCACACCTGCCCTGAGGAGCCTCTGAAAAAAGATGAGCAAAAAGCTAAGGAAAAAAAAACCCCAAACCACATCTATAAATTGCTGTGTTTAAAAATGGCTTTTTTTTTTTTTCCATGCTGAGGCCAAAAAGGCATCGATAAGATGATATGTTTCAAAATGTTCCTTTCCACACTAATGCTTGAAACATTCCCCCCGGTACAGATGTGTCCCTTCCACAAATTCATCAGCATTTAAAGATTTAAGGAGGTGCAGATTTGGGTCAGCACTTTGCCCACCAGGCAGGGACTGACCTTTCCATGAGCTGAAGCAGAGAGAGATGAGTTTCCACCCCTTCGTCCTCCTGCCAGGGCACAGAACAAGATCAAGTGGAGGGAGGGAGATGCTCCTCGAGCACTAAAAGGAGGTGTCAGGGGTCCCTGAGGATATGGGGGAGGCAGGGATGGTGCAGGATGGACTGTGCCAGCTCAGTCAGGGGAAGGACATGTGGCAGCCAAATGACCAAGGTGACCTGTCAGTCTCCTCTCCTGCAATCTGATGATTAAACCAACCTGCTGCCAACAGGTCTCAGAGCCCCATCCTGCCTGGTGCCCAGAGGCACTGGCTGTGGGTCATTTCCATGCTTGGCACAGGCAGGATGCACCGTGTGGGACATGGCAACACTCCACTGAGGAGCTGAAGATGCACATGAGGCTTTTTATTAAGCTTCTGGCTTGACCCATCCACAATGTCTGTGATACCTCTTGCTCTCAGACACCTTTCCAACAGCAGGTCCTGTCTGGAAATACCACACCCCTGGGGTGTACATCCTCCCCCATCCCAGGGATGGAGCAGGATCCTTGTGGCCACAGCTCTCCCGTGCACCAAGACAGTCATTTTGAACTCTATTTCAGCATGAATCCTTGTCTGAACTAAATGTCAGCATCACTCCACTCCCTCTGCCTTTCTCCCCAGCTCCTGCGTGGGATGTTGACAAGTGTTTCAAGTTGGTTAGGGGAATAAAAAAGACATGGAAAATCAACTGGGAAGAACTAATGGTGCAATTCCACCAGCAGCAGCTGTTGCTATGGATGGGTGGTCCTGCTGCCCTCACCTCCCCACACTGTCCCCATCACACTTTGCCTCAGGGACAGCAGCTAAAGCCCATTTGCCAGGGGCCAATTCCATAAGCACAAGAAACCTTTGGAGCTCCTTTGGGCACTGCCAGGGACAGGGAAGGCATGGAGTGACCAAGCCCATCCCTGTGTCACACAGGTCCCCAACCTGTTGCTTAGCACTGCTGGACAGAGCTGCAGATTGCCAGGGCACAAACACTATCCCCAGTGTCATTTTTCAAACAATTAAGTCTAAAGATCCCCAAGTGCAGCTCATATTTCAGTGTTAATGTTGCTGCCAAATATTATCACGTCAGCAACGCTTGTAAAACAAAGGCGATCGATAAGGTTGTGTCTCCAGGAGAGCTGCTCCAGCTCAGGGGTTTCCTCATGGCACCACACCTGGATTCTGTGCCAGCTCCTCAACCCCTGCACTGGTGACTTTCTGGGGTTTAGTTTCCCTTTTCCTGAGTTTTTAGCTCCGTGGGTGATTAACACACTTTGCTTTGTTCTCATAGAATCCCAGAATGGTTTGGGTTAGAAGGACCATAAGGATCATCTCATTCCAAGGGATAATTTCCACTAGCCCAGGTTGCTCCAAGCCCCATCTAGTCTGTAAGAAGACATCACCTATGGATCTGAAGCATAGGGATAAACTGCTTCTCTTGGGGACATCCCAGACTGGTTTGGGTTGGAAGGGATTCCATCTCATCCCACCCCCTGCCATGGGCAGGGACACCTTCCCCCAGCCCAGGCTGCTCCAAGCCCCATCCAACCTGGCCTGGAGCACTTCCAGACATGGAAGGAATCTATTTTCCAGGGATATAATCTACCTTGCTGTACTATCCTCTGGACTGCTGGAATAGCTATCCCTTAGGCATGTTTTCCTGCCCAGTTTTCCCTCCTGGCTGTCACCAAAGAATTGTTTCTCTGAAAACTTTCCAGCCACTGGGGATGAAAGCAGTGTGAGCTCCAGCAAGGTGAGAGCTGATGAACACTCTGTCCTTGGGGAGAGCTTGGGAGATAAGGCACAGGCAGAATGGAGCCCCAGGAGACCTCACCTGCCTTTCACAACGGGCTAGGAGTCATGCAGAGCTGAATAATTTAGATTTTAAAAGGAAAATACTCTTTGTTAGAGGCTGAATAAAGCCCTGATTTACCGAGGCTCTTGAGATCTTGGCTGGAGCACTCAGGGTTTCCATGACAAGGCTTTTATCAGGTAGATAGGGATCAGCTATTCAGCTCTGCCTGTCTGGCCCTTAATTAATAATGCTGACCCTCAGCACCAGAACAAAGAGGAGTCACAGAGACACCCGTGAATTTCTCAGGCTCCTTCCCTCTCAAATTCAGCACATCCTGTTTGCAAACACCCCGAAGGCTTCTCAATGGCAATTCCCTTTGCCCCAGCTGCAAACTTGTTCCTTTTATTCCTTTCTGTGTGCCAAGACTTGTATTTTCCAGCTTGACCTGATCAAGATGAGTCTCTTTTTGCTTGGACTGTTTTTGAAAGGAGCTAGTTTGGGGGATTTCTTCACAGAAAACCTGAGAAATCAGTTATCTCTGCAGCCCTAATGGATTCAGGGAGCTGTTCAGCTCTCCAAATGCACAAACTGCACTTTCCATCTCACCTCCAGCTATTTAATTCAGGTTCCAAGGCAGGTGCTGAGCTCCTGCTGCCTGATCTTCCCACTCCACCTGCTCCCTGCCTGTGACCTTTGGCTCAGGGGCTTTGATTCCTTGCTCAGCATCCCTTAAACGTCCCAAAATGTGCTGCTGAGGAAGCAGCAACATGTTTGTATGTGGTGGTAACACCCTCCACGATGTCCTGCTGCTTCTCAGCTCCCACCACCATCCCTGCCAGGCCAATGTTCTGCATGACCTGTTCCCAGCTAATAAAATCCACTTGGATTACAGAAAAATACAGCTTTCCAGCCCTGGCTCAGTGCAGCAGCAGGGTGCAAGGGGCTGGATCACACAGCAGGGACTGGAGGGAGGGAGTGATCCCCTTCCCACCCCTGCAGGGACCGTGGGCTGTGCCACTGCCACAGCAGCAATTCCAGCCTTGCAAAGGTTTTTCAGTCAGAAATTTCCCTTATTTATTTCCCCTAATGCATTTTAATCCAAATGTGATCCCAGTTTGGAGAGTCTTTTGCTATGAGCTATGGCACAATTAATCTGAATTGGTTAGTTTAATGGAGGTGCCACCAAGGCAAAGGCCAAGGAAGGACAGAGCACTTCAGCCTCTGCAGAGAGAGGTTTTTAGGGAAGATGAGCTGAGAGCAGTGCTCAGCATCACCTCAGGGGCTGCCAGGGGTACCCAGCACCCCAGTGCCTGCCTGTCCCACTGTCTCCATCCTGTACCCCCCTGGGACCACACAGAGAGTCAGCATAGAATCCCAGAATGGTTTGGGTTGAAAAGACCTCAAAGCTCATCTCATCCCACCCCATGCCATGGGCAGGGACACCTTCCACCAGCCCAGGTTGCTCCAAGCCCCATCCAACCTGGCCTGGAACACTCCCAGGGTTGGAGCAGCCACAGCTACTCTAGGCAACTCGTGCCAGTGCCTCACAGGGAAGAATTTCTTCCCAATATCCAATCCAAACCTATTCTCTCTCAGTTTAAACACAACCCAAACCTTAGCTTCCCTCAGGGAAAGTCTTTGTGACCAGTTCAGAGCCCAACACAGGCCTTGAGCAGCCCCTTGGCTGCTCCCAAATGGTTCACCAGTAGCCCAGAGGAGATGGTAGCCCCAGCTCTGCACACCTGAGGGAAAGAATAAGACTTTCTCCTGGGGCTGAGGACTGATGAGGTGAAAGCCATTGATCTGAGCTCATAATTGCATTGTGTCCTGGGAGCTACAGAGATCCCTGGCTGCTGGCTGTTTGAAAAGCTGCAAAGCAGATAGAAAAGGGATTTATTTCCTTCAGCTTCTCTAGGTTTTAAATGAAATGTTAAATAGTAAAAGCTGGTTTTTTCCTTCCAGAAGATGAAAGCTATGGAAGGTTTCTGAGCAGGAGAACCTCAGTGCCCTCCTGACATGCCAGGAGCATCCAGGATGTTAGAAAGCTCCATAACTTGGTCTTCTAATGAATGAAACCCTAAGGAGGTACAGGATGATAGCATGAGTTGGGTCATTGGGTGTTGCCATGACCTCGAGGAGCAAAGTGCAGCTTGTAGAGGAGCCAATTGGCCATGTTCAGTTTGCATCTCCAGCTCCAGCAGTGGAGGAAGAGCCCAACACTTTGTCAACCTCTTCATCGTGGTGCTCACTCAGCAGGAGCTCTCTCTGCTCACCATTCCTGCAGCTTTGCCTCTCTGCCTGTCCTGGCTCCTCTCCCAGCTCAGCAAGGGACCTGCCCCCACGTCAGCTGCTGAGCAGGATGCTGTCACCCAGATTTCACAGCCCTCTCAATGAACAGCAAACCTGCATTGATTTCAGAACAACTAGAGCTGTAAATTAGTGGTCATGACTGGCTTGGCCAGGGCTGAGATGAGAATCTATTGATTGCACCAAAGGTCTAAATCTAATTAGCACATGAGGAAACCAGTTGGAACAGCAGAATGATTCAGATGTTCTGAGTTGTAATTAAAACTGCAAAACCACCTACAAATTCAGAAGATGTGAAGAATGGTCCTGATCAAGTGCAATTTTGCTTCCTTTTCCGTGAGGCTGAGAAGAAAACAGGAGGAGAAATAGCAATCAGGGGGAATAAAGGAGCCTCTCTTATTCCCATGGCTTTGCTCAAAATCCCTAGTTCTCTCTTTGGAAGCATTTTCCATTCAGGATGTCACAACCAATCACAGTTGGTGCTGCCTCACCTGCAGTGACACACGTTGGTGTCTTAATCCCAGGTGATAGGGGGGATGATCCCTTTGGTGTTTGGCTGGGGCTGGGTGAGCTGAGACCTCTTGGATGGGACTTCTTGGATAGGACATCTCCACTGGAACTTCTCTGCTGAGACCTCTTGGATGGGACTTCTTGGATAGGACATCTCCACTGGAACTTCTCTGCTGAGACCTCTTGGATGGGACTTCTTGGATAGGACATCTCCACTGGAACTTCTTTGCTGGAACTTCTTTGCTGGAACTTCTTGGATGGGACCTCTGTGCTGGGACCTCTCCACTGAGAGACTTGTCAGGCAGCAGCAGAGAGGAAAAATCAATGGCAAGAATTCGATGCTGAAAAAGACTAATAAAAGGAAGTTAAAGCTCAATTTTAAAGCTGCTTAAACTTCTCTGGGAACTTTTTTTTTTTTTTTTTCCCCAGAGGATGAAGACCCAACGCTTCGCTGTCACTAAAGGTCTGGTAGAGTCCAAGCTTTAGCAGGAGCAGAAGGGAGTGCGATTGATTGCTCTTGTCTCAAGATGCCTGGAAATAACGGACATCCTTCTGCACCTCCTTCTGCTTCATTCCTGGAGCTCCAGTGACATCTGCTGCTGTCTCTGGGCATCACCAAGGGCTGAGCCATCTCAGCCCCCCCGAGCCCCACACTCCTCTTCTGGGCACACGGGGGGTGCCATGTCCCCAAGAGGCGATGCCACCACCCAAGGCTGGAGCATCACCCACAGGTCCCACCACCCCCGAGCGTCCTTCCCTAGAAACTGAGACTAAAAATGGCAAAATGAAAATGACCAAAAAAAGAGGAAAACTTGTTCGGGTTGTGCGGGAGTCGGTGAGATGTTCCCGCAGGAGGGAATGGCTTCTGTCTCCCCCAAACTGGGGTATGGAGAAGGGACCAGTGAAGGGCACTAGGTTTCTCATGGGCTGGGTTTGCCCTCTGAGATGACCTGCCAAAGTGTCAGAGTGAAGCAGTCATCACCACCACCCATTTTGTGGTCTTCTCCACCACATTCACCCCACCATGGTCCTCCCCATGGCACTCACCACAAAGCGAGTGGGAGCACATGGATCCTTGGATGTGCACCAAGGATCAACCCCCATGATGTCCCCAGGATTTAACCCAGATATCCCCCAAAACACATCACCTTTGGGTGCAGGAGAGCCAAGCTGAGCTCTGCAGAGCTGGGGCCTCCTCACTACGGAAGGGGCTGCACCCACCAGCCCAAACTCAACATCTTCAACCCAACACAACAGCTCATTGACCTTAAACCCACCAGAAATTCCAACAACCCCCAAGATTTAACCCAGATATCCCCCAAAACACATCACCTTTGGCTGCAGGAGAGCCAAGCTGAGCTCTGCGGAGCAGGGACTGTGGAAGACGGGAGAAATGCCCACCCTCTTGGTCCAGCAAAACTCGTTTATTGAAACATTGGTAACAGATTATAAAGAAACGATAAAGAGACTCGATGAAGAGACTCATACATATTGCAAAAGCCTCCGCTCTTGTTTTTGTGTTAGTGGAAAATCACTGCTTTACCAACTGTAGCTGACCATGGCCTATCTCTGCCAGCCATGCTTCAACAAGACCCTCAGCATTTCCCCCGTTTTCTTCTTGGGCATGAAGATTAGATTGCCACATGTTTTGGATCATTCGGTTCATCATAGTTTGCAAGCAACCAAGAATACAAGGCAAAAACAACATTAACATACAAAACATTATCAACGTCATTAAACCAAGCTGTAAAAGGTGCTTTGACCCACCCGTAATTCCCCAAGCTCCAAAGTTGATTCCAAAGAACCCATCATCTTGTTTTAGCCCTTTAACATGTTGTGTTAGAGTCTGAATCTTTCTATGAATGGATTCTGATTGGTTCTTTAAATCCATACAGCACATCCCTTCCAATTCTTCACATCCATGTCCCTGTGCTAAAAGCAAGAAGTCAATAGCTGCTCTATTTTGCAGTGTGGCATGCCTAATTGTGTCCACATCAGCAGCTAAAAGTGGTAACACCTCAGAAGTAATATTCGCTTGCCTAGCTACCCGACCG
>NW_008678664.1:15690-17996 GCF_000695815.1 Acanthisitta chloris
AATTTCTCAAGCTGAAACAAAGCGTGTCCTGCGGCTATGCCAGGTGAAAATAGGGATGCTGAAATTTGTTCAGGCCTATTAAACAGATTCATTTCATCATCACATGTGCTATCTATGATGTGACGGCGCCGTCGGCAGCGGGCACGGATTAGGTTAGTATGATTAGCAATATACTTCTTTATTTCAGCCTGAGTGGGCAAGGCAATTGTCAGTCGTCCACATGTGCAGGGGCCTCCTATTGGCTGCTTTGGGATCCCAGTAAATGCTCTATCCCCACAAAGGAGGAATATTCCTGGGGGCAACTTAAGCGGTCAGGACGTGCTTATCAGTTTGCTTTGGGTCCCTAAATTCTTACACCAATGAGAAGAATTTTTCCAGTAATCATTTATGGGCGTAAGCAGAGAAACAGTGGTTGGATCCCATGGGGTCCAGCCAGTAATCAAATCCCCAACATGGATACGCTGGATCTTAGTAAAATTAATACAAATGTCTGCTGTCAGGGAGCCTAATATCTCTAATTCCTCAGGACGGTTTCCGGAGCCCAGTCTCGATACCCAATCATTATAATTATTCATGCATGTTGTCATATCTTGACATGGAGGTTTGACTGGACTGGGTGGAAGAATGGCCCTGTCACTGCCTTTCAAGGGTACTCCTATTAGGCAGGTATGAAATGGGGACTCCGGCTGGGCCAGGGAAACACAAAAGTTTGTCTGATTCAATCTACTGGCCAATGACACCCACACATTCTCGCGGGGGGAAAGGTGTGACTGTTGCGGCAGCAACTCAGCGTTCCCATTTTTCAGAATAAGCAAGAGAAGAATTATCATTTTCTCTTCTTATTTTTCTTTGATATTTGCTTACTTTCTCGGAGCCCTGTAGGTTAAGCTGCTCCACAGCTTTCAGACACTCATCTAATTCCCTATCGGGATCTAGTACACCATAAAGTACGCAGAGGGGATTGGTTTACCCAGAAGGTTTGGTTGCACCCCCCACAAAATAAGGCAATCCAAGCTAAGCAATCTCTACCATTACAAGCAAGACAGGTGGCCTGTTCTGGGCCTGGATTATCAAAGGCTTGTAAAGATTCAATCAACACTGTAAAGTCCCAAAAGCTTTTGCATCGCAGAATACTGTCGTCGAGCCACTCGTAGTATCCTTTCAGCTGCAATAAGTGGGGTTTCAAAATCAGTTGGAATTTGTCTTCAATCCTCTCGTTGAGCCTCTCGACCGGCACCCACAGGCCCAGAGGGTGGCCTTGCATCAGGAATAGGTCTTGTCCATCTGGCAGGTACCCATACTGCACCTGTGGGGGTGGAAACACAAAGATATCCCCTTCCCCAATCGATTACTTTTGCAGCATCTTGCCATACACCTGTTTTTGGATCTCTGTGTTTGACCCATACTTCCTCACTGCCCTGGGTATGTGTTTTTGGATCATCGCGTATCTTTGCAGGAGGGTGATCCGCTTCCCCAAATATACACAGATCATTTATTACAAATAGGCTTTTGAATAATCTTGAGTGTGGATCTGTAATTTCTTTATGTTTTTCTAAATATCTTTTTAAGGTTCCATTGGCTCTCTCGACAATAGCTTGTCCTGTAGCTGAGTGGGCAATTCCTGTAACATGATCGACCCCCCAGGTTTGCAAGAATTGTCTTATTCTCTGGCTCACATAAGCTGGTCCATTATCAGTTTTAATTTTGTTTGCAATTCCCATTACTGCAAAACAACTGAGCAAATGCCTCTCTACGTAAAGGGACTTTTCTCCTGCTTGGGCCCTTGCCCAAATGAATTTGCTAAAAGTATCAATAGTCACATGAACATATTTTAACCGACCAAAATCATGGACATGAGTGACATCCATTTGCCAGAGTTCATTAGCTTGCAAACCTCATGGGTTTACTCCTAAACCGAGACCCTGTCCCCTATTATGATGACTACAGATAGGACAGGCTTGGACCAGAGCCTTTGCTTCCGCGAAGGGAATCTTAAATTCCCGACTAAGACCTTTTGCATGTTGGTGAAACATGGAGTGAGCTTCTCTAGCGACCTTTTGTCTTGAAAAGTGTGTTTCCTGGATTTGAACAGTAGGTGGCAGCTCAACCACAGAAAAAACCACAGCAAGCTGCTGGCCGTCCAAGGTAACCTGCAACGGGGGGATCGGCTGGCCAAGGTTAGCCCCCGACTCCGGTGACGGTGGCAGCTGCTGGCTGTAAAGGCCAGGCTGCCGGCCAATGCATCCTCAATTCTATTTGCCACTCCTGCTACATACAGCGAATCTGTTACCACATTTAGTGGTCCC
>NW_008678665.1:0-1314 GCF_000695815.1 Acanthisitta chloris
GTGATGTAGCAGGTGATGTAGGAGATGTTGTAGCAGGTGATGTAGGTGGTGATGTAGGAGATGGTGTAGGAGGTGATGCAGGAGGTGATGCAGGAGGTGATGTAGGTGATGTAGAAGGTGATGTAGGAGATGATGTAGGAGGTGATGTAGGAGATGTTGTAGAAGATGGTGATGTAGGAGGTGATGCAGGAGGTGATGTAGGAGATGATGTAGCAGGTGATGTAGAAGGTGATGTAGGAGATGGTGTAGTAGGTGATGCAGGAGGTGATGCAGGAGGTGATGTAGAAGGTGATGTAGTAGGTGATGCAGGAGGTGATGTAGAAGGTGATGTAGTAGGTGATGCAGGAGGTGATGTAGAAGGTGATGTAGTAGGTGATGCAGGAGGTGATGTAGAAGGTGATGTAGTAGGTGATGCAGGAGGTGATGTAGAAGGTGATGTAGTAGGTGATGCAGGAGGTGATGTAGAAGGTGATGTAGTAGGTGATGCAGGAGGTGATGTAGAAGGTGATGTAGTAGGTGATGCAGGAGGTGATGTAGAAGGTGATGTAGTAGGTGATGCAGGAGGTGATGTAGAAGGTGATGTAGTAGGTGATGCAGGAGGTGATGTAGAAGGTGATGTAGTAGGTGATGCAGGAGGTGATGTAGAAGGTGATGTAGTAGGTGATGCAGGAGGTGATGTAGGTGATGTAGAAGGTGATGTAGGAGGTGATGTAGGTGATGTAGGAGGTGATGTAGCAGGTGATGTAGAAGATGGTGTAGTAGGTGATGTAGCAGGTGATGCAGGAGGTGATGTAGCACCAGGGGGTGACACAGGGAGCACGGGGGGTCCCTCAGTGCCACCTACACCCTTTGCTGTCCCTCTGGGCAGGCTGTGGCCGTTCACTGCATGCTGGGCAGGGGCAGGACGGGCACCCTGCTGGCCTGTTACCTGGGCAGGGCACGGGGCCTGGCCGGGCACGATGCCATCCGCGAGCTGCGGCGCCTGCGGCCTGGCTCCATCGAGACCCCCGAGCAGGAACAGGCTGTCATCAGCTTCTGCCAGAGCCTCAGGTACGTGTCACCCTGGGGGTCCCCTTTCCATGTCCCTAGGGGGGGTCCCTGCCCTGTGTCCCTAGGGTGGTGCCCTCCCTGTGCCCTCTGTCACCCTGGGAGTCCCTGCCTTGTGTCACTAGGTGAGTCCCCTCCCGGTGCAAAAAAAAACTGCCTGTACCCCCTGTCATCCTGCAGGACTCTTCTCACCCTAGGGGTCCTGTCCCCATGCCCTCACCCACCCCTGTCACCCTGGGGGTCCCTGCCTTGTGTCACTAGGTGAGT
>NW_008678665.1:1369-2717 GCF_000695815.1 Acanthisitta chloris
GCCCTTGGTATCCCCTCCCTTTGCCCTCTGTAACCCTGGTAGTTCCTGCCCTGCATCCCTAGGGTGGTGCCCTCCCTGTGCCCCCTGTCACCCTGGGGGTCCTCTCCCCATGCCCCCACCCCCTGGGCAGGGACCCCTGTCACCCTGGGCATGCCCTCCCTGTGCCCCCACCAGGGAAGGCTCCCAGGTCTCCCCAGTCCTGTCTGACAGCAGAATCTGCCCCTCCACAGCTCTGGGGAGGACAGTAAGGAGATGTGAGTGCAGCCATCCCATCCCACAATGAGATCCATGGATTTGGGGGGTCCCCAGCCCCGAGGTGCTGCTGTCTGTCCCCTGCTGCATTAAAGGACTCTCCAGTGGCTTCTCTGCAGGTCTGTTTGGGGGCACATGTTGGGGGGATATGTCCATGGCTCTGCTGGGCTCCTCCAAACTGGTTTGGTTGGTAGCTGCAGCCTGGGGTCGAGTCCTGGCTCTGGGATCCCTTGGGGTCCTGACTCTGGGTCCTGTTTTTGAGGTCCCTTGGGGTCCTGGCTCTGGGTCCTGGCTCTGAGTCCTGTTTCAAAGGTCCCTCAGGGTCCTGGTTTTGGGATTCTGGCCTTGAGATCCTGGCTCTGGGTCCTGGTTCTGAGGTTCCTTGGGATCTTGGCTCTGTGTCCTGGTTCTGTGGTCCCTCCAGGGTCCTGGCCTTGAGGTCCCTTGGGATCCTGGTTCTGGGGTCTTGGCTCAGGATCCTGATTCTGGAGCCTCCAGGGTTCTGGTTTTGGGGTTCTGGCCTTGGGGTCCTGGTTCTGGGGTTCTGATTCTGAGGTTCCGTGGGATCTTGGCTTTGTGTCCTGGTTCTGAGGTCCCTCAGGGTCCTGGTCTTGAGGTTCCTTGGGGTCCTGGCTCTGTGTCCTGGCCTGAGGTTCCTTAGGACCTTGCCTTTGTGTCCTGGTTCTCAGGTCCTTCAGGGTCCTGGTCTTGGGGTCCCATGGGATCCTGATTTTGGGGTCGTGGCTCTGTGTCCTGGCTCTGAGGTCCCTCAGGGACCACGATCAGCCCCGTTTGGTGCCCACAGAGCACCCCCAGCACTGTCACCCGCCAGCGCCCGATGCCACGTGTGTGCCCCAGCTCTCCTGACCCGCCGGGGCCGACCCAGGACTCTGGTGCTTAAAGTGTAGCTTAGCTGGAATTTAGGCATCTCCGTCCCAAAATCCAATCCTGGAAATCTCTTCTCAGCTGCTCCTAACCTTGGTGGCATTTAAATCCTGGGTGGAAGTAGCGTCACCGTCCCCATTCCCGGGCGGGTGGCACATGGCTGGGGGCACAGGGCAGGGCTGGTGCTTCTCCAGCACCTCCAGGGCCTCCA
>NW_008678665.1:2740-3053 GCF_000695815.1 Acanthisitta chloris
CATTCCTGGAAGGCCAAAATGTCACCACCACGTGGCACTGGGGTGGTGACATCAGGCACCCAGTGGTGGGTTGTCAGTGGTGTCACCAGAGGTTGGCACACCCCAAAAATCAAGGGTTGACCAGCACTCCCAGCACTGCCCAGTGCCCCGTGGTGAGGTTTGGGGGGACACCTGTGTTACCCCAGGGAGATGACATGGCTCAAGGTGGTCTGGGGGGCTCAGGGCCTGCACCCTCAGCTGGGGCAGGAGCAATCTGGGGGTGTCCAACCCTGGGTGTGGGGACACTTTGGGGGTACCTGTGAGTGGTATCTTG
>NW_008678665.1:3098-3651 GCF_000695815.1 Acanthisitta chloris
CCTCAAGGATGATGATACCTTGGGGGTGACAACTTTGGAAGGACACCTTGGGTTGGGGGCACACCTGGGGCAATGACACCTTGGGAGGTGACACCTTGGAGGGTTTGACACCTTGTTGGGGACACCTTAGGGGTATCACAACTTGGGGGGTGTCATTTTGGATGGGTAATACCTCGAGGGGTGACACCTTGGGGGTGACACCTTTGTGAGGGCATCTTGGGGTGGGTGGGAGGACACCTGGGGAGGTGACACCTTTGAGGGGGTTGACACCTTATTGGGGACACCTTGGGGGTGACTCCTTAGGGGAGGTGACACCTTGGGGGGGTTGACACCTTGTTGGGGTGATCTTGGGGGTGACTCTTCAGGGGGTTGATGCCTTGGGGAGGTTGACACCTTGTTGGGGACACCTTGGAGATGACTCTTCAGGGGAGGTGACACCTTATGGGGGTTGACACTTTCTTGGGGACACCTTGGGGGGTGACTCCTCAGGGGAGGTGACACCTTGTGGGTGTTAACAACTTGTCATGGGGTGACTCTTCAGGGGGTTGATGCC
>NW_008678666.1:0-7472 GCF_000695815.1 Acanthisitta chloris
AAGTATGCTGTGGGAGACAGTGTGAAACACCTTACTGAAATCCAAATAGACCACATAGACCACATACACAGCTTTCCCTTCATCCACTAAGCAGGTCACTTTGTTATAGAAGATCAGGTTGGTCAAGGAGGACCTTCCTTTCATAAATCCATGTTGGTTGGACTCCCCTGGTTGCCCTACCCTGTCTGACCCACCCTGAGTAGGGACTTGCATCCATTCCTCCCCATGTCCTAGATTCCTTTATGCTTGTTGTGGAGGGGGCTGAAGATCCACCACTACTTGAGGTGCATGTGGCTGGGGGGTTAGGGCAGGAAAAGAATGGCTCCAATAGTCAATCTCTTCCTCATATGCCCTAATGCTCCATAGCGTCTCCACCTCCTCTTCTTGCTGTATCACCATGTGGAGCAGATCATCTACCTGCTTGCACCTCATGCAGGTGTTATCTCTGCTACAGCCTGATGCCATCGCCAGGTTCTGGCACTCTCTGCAGCCCAATACCTGGATCACTAAATTTTTCTGCTCCATTTGGGTAGCCACATCCTTCCTGGCAACTGCAGAGGTTTTAGGGTCCTGCTGAGTGGAAATCATACCTAACCTCTCCTCTGGAGCTGAGCTGCTGGGAGCAAGACAGCACCTTCCTGCTCATCCTGCCTGTATGAACTGCTGCTCAAACTGCTGCCCCATGTCCTGCCATGCTACATCCTGTCTACCCACCCTGCTCACTGTGCTCTGGTCTCTCACACTCCCTGGAGTGGTTTCAATCTCCCGCGGTGCTCCTGACTCTGGCCCTGCTTGCCTGATTGGCTCCCAAGAGCTTCCAGGTCTGGAAGGGGCTCTGGGCTGCTGCTGAGGAGTCTCTGAGATCAGGAGCTCCTGTACAGTCAGATTGAAAATTCATCCTCCGGACTTACCTCAGTTGCTGCTGCTGTCAGATAACTAATTCAAGTCACATAATTAAACTTGCTGGAATTTGATTAATTAGAAAAAAAATTAACCTGTGAAACAGGTAAGCACCATTGCATGGCATATAAATACAACATCTTTGCAAAAACAAAACCCAGTTCTTAATCCTGAAGTTAATACAACTGCTGCTATTCAAAACTATTATCACGTATCACTGCATGACCTTGACTGAGTCCAAATACACAGAGAAACATCTGATGGGATAATGTGGAGATGGCTGCTTAAATGCTGGTGGCTGCAAGACTTTAGACTCTGCATCACGTGCATGGTCTTTGCTCCTCTGTCATCTGCTGTGCCTTTATGATTGCTTTTGAAATGTTATGCTAGGAGCCTTCCACTGGCCAGATGTAAGAGCTGGATCCCACACTGAAAAGCCTACTTAGGAGATCTGGATGCCTTGACACCTGGAGAAACTAGGAGAGGTTCCACTTGTCTAACTTCCTTATGAATTCTTGGGGATATTCTGAGACTTTTCAGAAGCCAGGAGTACAGGGAAGCTGCTTGGAAAACCACAGTGACTTAGAAGACAATTGTGATCTCCTTGTAATTTGCCAGCAAGGTTACAAAGAAAAATACAGTAAATGACCTATGTTCAAAGTGCTATGTCTGTTATAGCATGTCAGTTAACATCAGTTCATAAGCTGACACGACACCATACTATCACAATTATGAACGCTGAATTTACTTGATGATGATGATATTCTGGAAATAAAAAATAAGACACTCAAAAAATGGAGGATGAACTCCCCCAGTCAGATATAAGTAACCGGAATGACATTTTCTCAGAAGGTTTTATTGGGAAAGTTACAACTGACCTTTTCATTTTCCTAGAACAGACATACCCACTGGGTTGCAACAGCATAAGAAAGAAGATTTTTATCCAGCCATATTAAAACTGTAATTCTACAAAAGCAAACTCCAGCCACATCACTGCTGTAAAGGCCAAAGATGCACCACACAAACTGATGCTCTAAGAGAGCAGTTTTAAAAGTTCTGGCAGCTGGTCTATTTATGCTGTCAGCTTACGTGAATGATGCCAACAACACACAGATTAGCAATATAACCTACCTACCAAGACAGTTCTGTAAAAATTGACTCAGAAATTAGTCTGTTTAGTGTGTAACAGACTATATGTATCCTCTCCTGCCATCTTGTTGATGGAGTATATTACTCCAAAGAAGAATATATACAAGGATCAACAACCAAAGCAACATGTAATACTGTTTTTGAAGATATCAATACTCAGAGCCTACAAATTTATTTCACTATCTAAAGTGACAGAGAGGTTTTCAATAGCACTGATTGTCAAAAGGCAAGTCTGGCACTTAAGGAGAGCATCCAGGAGATTTTTCTATAGTTTGTCATTAAAAGAAATATCCAGAGGTCCTACATACAGAATGATGTTTACACCACATAGACCAATAAATTTGGCATGCAGAGACAGCTGGAAGAACAGAACACCCATCAAAAAGATCTAGATACATATTGCCAGGGACACCTACCTGTATTAAAGAGGAATTAAAACCTAATGTGTCCAAAGTCTGGACCAAACACACGCGTTACTGATTATTAACATAAGCAAACCACACTTCGAGATTACCATGTCTACAAACACAAAAGTTGTAGCATAAGCAGGGATGCTTTAGATGCAATTGGAGTAAATCTTATTACCATCTCTGAATTGTAGGATCTGTGATTTTACCCAGTCTTTTATTTCCATATCACAGATAAAATTTTCCTTTGTGCTTAGTGGCTAATCTCTATTTGCATTGGTGATTCTTATTGCTTTATGTAAAATCTGCATTCATTGATAATTTGATTCATTCTGACTGTTCTACTGAGCTTCGAACTAATTGTTCTCAATTAATCTGTTCCACTCTTTGATAGCTTATTTATCAGATTGGGAAAGATAGATTTAATAGTGCTTGCTGGAAACAAGTTCTTTAATTGGAAATACCTGAGTGCTTAGCTCACTTCGTGCTCTGGCAATTAAGGACAATTTGGAAAAACGTTTTTCCCCCTACTATTGTCTCCTTGATTAGATATCCAAAGAAGCAGACAAAACAAATGACACTACCACCTAGTAATATTGGTTCAAATAAAAGCCCAGCAGCCAAATTACTTACTATGAGAAATGTGAACCATCCCCATCAATTCCAATGCTGTGTTACATTCATTTTGCTGTATCTTTGCCTCCCAAGTAGGTAAATGGCAAAATTTCTTTCAAAATGCATAGCTCTATGCCTGCCTCTATACAATTATCCCTTTCCACAAATAAGCCAAATCAACAGAAGAAATTATTTTTCTTGATTAAGCTCCCACATTTCTCTTGGGATGAAACAAAACAAACAATTAATCTTTCCTTATTTGTTCTCAAAAGAACCTGCATCCCTTAAATGTACGATAACCAGGGTACCTGTGGCAGGCAGTCGGCAGCAATTAGGCTTGTGCTGAAAACGAATGGACTAGAGTCAGAATGCCTAATCTGCTGAGAGTTTCTACAGAAGCGCAAGGTTAGACCAGGAAAATTCCCCTGTTGTGGTAATACTGTTAAAAATTACCACCTGACTTCAGCATAATTAACAAGGTTTGGGAATTTATATGAACTGAGTAATTGAAAAGAATTAGCAAGAGATATATACATTAATCTTCACCAGTTACAACATGCCTAATGAAATTAAAGGTTCTACTTCTACTTCACACTTTGTTTCTGCAAACTTTGTTCATCTGCAGAAGAAAAAGTATATTAGATAAAGACAATTATAATTATGAGAAATTAAAAAGAAGAAACTGCACCTTAAACCTCAGTTTTTCTATCAATACTTCTTGAATACTTTCTTACATATAATTCACAGTATTTATCATAAGCAACCCTATGAGTTTCTTATTTTAATGTCCATGTTTTTAAAGTCAACAGGAAAAATCCATATCAGAGTTATAAAATTAGGCATCATTCAGTAATGTGTATTTTTTATAAACACACTTGCACTGAAATACAAGTTTGTCTCAGCCAAGAAATTCTCCAATGAATGGTTTCGATGTAAACCAAGCTTTTTAACAACTAAATCCATATTATATTCAGATTACAGAGATAATAAGTAGGCAAAAACAAAAATAAAGGTAATCAATGGTGATGTGTGTGGAGATAGACAATATCAGAGAAAATCCTAAGCATTTGTTATTCTCCTAGGCTACCCATGACCACTGGACTGTCTCCCCTTAGTTCACTCTGAAATCCTTCAACATATCTTTCAGAAAGGAGTCATACAAGATTGCATAAATGCCAGGAAAAGGCAACACACACACACACATGCACACACACACACACACACACACACACACACACAGGAATTACATCTAAAGCAGGAAAGTCCAATTCACTGCAGAAACAAAGGAGAAGGCTCCCCAACCACCTTCCCACAACCTATCTGAGGAGTCAACTCCTCCTCTGCTCACCTCTCTCAGCAACTGATAGACTAGCTCTTACTTCTTGCTTAAGCAGCCCTTCTTGCAAAGAATTTTTCTGCTCCTATGCTCTTTTCTTGCAATATCTCTACAGAAGAAAGTCAGGAATTACTGCTTATTTATTTCAGTATCTTTCTGTTAAAACCCTGTGATTAGTTCCACAGGTTGGGTTTTTTTTTCCCTTCCCTGGTCTATGCTAGATGATACAAAGAATACTGGACAAAACCTTTACAGTTATTCTGGCATGTTACAATCAAACTTTAATTCATCTTCCTTATATATAAGGATTTATTTAATGTTGCATACATATGTAACATGATTCTAAACTACTTTTTTCGCACAGAGTGAGTTCTTCATTCAAAGAACAGAATGGATAGTTCACTTACTCAGCATATATTCAATATTTTGTTTCCATCCTCTGGCCTCCACATGTGGCCTGTGTCTTATGTGCAAATTTGAATCCTGCTGTAGAGACAGAATTATTCACTCCTTCACGAAATTTTTCCCCAGCTCTCATGTGCAGTTGATAAATGTGTAAAGAATATTAGTGGCTGATCTTCACTCATACAAAGAGTGTGTCCAGAAGAATACTACTAGATTGCATAAAGTCAATCATGTGGCAAATTTAGGCCTAAGCTATAAGCTAATTTAGTGCTGTATGCTGTTGAATAACCTTAAGAAAACATAGTGTGCTACACTACACATGCAATAATAAAATACTCTTTCACTAGAAAATAAGCTTTTCCCTTCAGTGGCAAGTCATTAAGTAACTTTACAGATTAATTTTGAAGAAAAAGGCCTTAAGATTTAACTTGCCTTCAAAGTCCAGTTAAAAAAAAGCAATAGGCATTTGTACACCAAAATATAGGAATTAGCTTATGTAAAAAAAAAGCAGAATAGGAGTTGAAAATGTGTTTAACATGCTATGGATTTATTAAAAAGATGGGGGAAACTTGAGTCTTTCTACCATATTTCAAGTGGTGACAGAAAGACTGCAGAAATTAGTTCTCTCCTTCCTTCTTTACTAAAATGGGAAAAAAAATTTTGACCCCCCTCCACTTTTTCCAAAGAAGCTCAAGCATATCTATTATATATTTATTCAGGAAAAAGAAAATTTAATGTCCACACATCAAATGAGGAGCTGCATTCAGGATAAGGAAGGTGACCAGTTTTTCTTTTATCAAAGCAAAATGAACTAAGTATTTCACACTTTGGCTCTGGAAGGAATCATGGCTACTAGAACAATTTGTCATCAGCAGACTACAACAGTGCACCAGCAGAACACAGGCTGTCACAGCCTGTGATTAAGAAGTGACTAAGAAGTCACTTCTTAAGCAGAGTACTTAGTTTCTTTCTCCCTCCTCTTTAAAATATTTTACAGTTATTCCGAGCATATGCAGGTCATGACAGAGACCATTTCTCACTGTACAGAAATGCACAATTAGTACAGTCTGAGGTTCATTTCAACTTGGGCAAAAGTATGTGACACAATATCATTATGACACACAAGCACTTAGAAATGGTTTCTAAACCTGTCATGAATTTTCAGTTAAATTCTGCATTTAACTGAGCAAAATTTATTTTGATCAGCTCTAACATGTAAGAGTGAAATGAGAGAGAAGTTCATGCAGCACAATTCTACACAGCAGAACCAGATTACTGAAGGGGAAAAAATATGAATCATAAATCATAACACAGCACCACTTGAAAAGCAAAAAATTTAACTCTTAAAACATAAACCAGGTAATTTTCTAGGCTTGTTTGAAAAATGCTTCGAATATTTCTGTAGGAAGCATCTCTGCAGACACTCTTAATAAATGGCCCTCCTTTAAATTATCTACAGAATTATTTTACTTTCCTGTTTTCTTTTGTGTTCTGCTTCCTCTCAACAAACATGCAATCCTGCATGTGTCAGGCACACTTCTTTAAAATCCACAGCAATCTAAAACCAGCTATGTATCTGTACCACCAAAGAAACACGTATGCACAACAGAATCTCAAAAAACCTGGTTGCAGCAATGATGGATTTAAGTTATTAACTGATCAAAAAAAGATGGATGGTGGTCTGCTTTTCTTAATCTACATCATCATCTAGATCTATTTAAAGATATGTGGTACACTAACAAACTTAGTTAAGGTTTCGATAAAATCAGTAGAATAATCTGCCCTGTTACACTGAGACTGTATCGATCAATAAAATCACTTGTACTAGGAAAGTACTGTTAAGTACTGACAATCCTAGCTATTAATATTATTTAACACTGCTCACAATCTTTAATGAGGACAAAGAACATTTTGTCTTTTTATACTTATCATACCATTGCTTTTAGAACTCCTTACAGGTACAGTTCAACTCGATTACTGGAGACTAAATGGAGTTAGAGAAGGAAGACACTCAATAATTTTGGATAATAGTGAGAATTTTCAATGTGATTAATAGACGTGGGTGATTCAACAGACCTTCCAGAAAAACATCAGTTAAATCTTATTTCACTGAATCCAACTTGTACTTGCAACTTTCTAATGCTAGACTCTTTCTTCTCAACGTATTCACCTGCATTTAAAACAAAACTGGTTTCCAGAAACAGCAATCAGGAAGATAAGCATCTGTTCTGGACTTGATGGGACTTTTTTTTTCTGCAAATAAGCCAATTTGCTCTTAAATTAGTTAGAAATAGATACCAACAGCGAATGTGTACATAGGACAAAGCGAAGGACTGCCTCTGCAGAAATCTTTGTGGTGGTTAATGAATGACACAAGGACGTCAAACTGATTTCCACCCAGTTCCTGCTCTCACATATGGGGAATGGTTAAACAGAAGCCTAGTGAGAAAAAACCCACAGGTCAGGCACACACTGAATAAGGTGAAGAAGAACAAAACTAGGGCCATATTTTGCACAAAATTTTATAGCTTAAAATTTAAATATCTGAATTCTGCTTTTAAGTATATAACCAATTAACTCCCATGTGTAAAGCATTTGGTCTGAAAAAGCATTAGCCTTTACAAGTGGCTTTGCACCTGCATACCTCTTCATTTTATATA
>NW_008678667.1:0-3495 GCF_000695815.1 Acanthisitta chloris
GCGCATCCCGCCGGGACCCGCCGGGCACGGAGGATACTCACCGGTGTTTTGGTTCGTGGTTGCCTTGGGGGTTCGTCTCTTTCATTCTGTGTTTGCCTTGCGCTGCGTTTTATTAATCGTTAACCCACTGTTGTTTCTCGAAGTGAGACCGTGAAAGAGACAGCCGAGGAGTCATGTGCAGGATACTGCGTGGAGCAAAACACGAGTTTTGAGTCAAAGTAGAAATATGCATTATCTGGCTAAATGTCTTATAATTTATTTACGTAGCTCTGAAAATGGTGCTGTGTGATTTACAGAAAGAGCAGAGGGAGCATTCCAAACAGCTCCTGCCCAGGGCACAGTAAGACACATTGAGGTCCTAGATGTGTCTGAATGAATTTTTTTCTTTACCTGTGTCCTGTTATTTGTTAACAGTTTTAAAAAGTTTTGTTGTATTTTGTCCTGAAAACTCAGGAATGCTAAGTTAAACCAAAGGAAGACTTGAGTGGGGATTGTTGTCATGAACATCAGGTATTTCAGATCTCCAGCTCCAAAAGCTGTTTGTGACACTGTAAGTTAATTAAAATAGTTGGGCTATTTAACTGCTATTAAAATAGCTGAGTGTTCTAGCAAGCATGTGAAGCTTGGCCTTCTAGGGTAAAGATAGAAAATTCAAATTCATGCAGAATACTTAAACATCCTTAGAAAGAACAGAGAAGAAAGGACTGTCTCCAAAACTTGGTCTTGTTTTCTTTGGGTTTAAAGACACTTCTGACACCCAAAGGAAGCGGCAGTGGAAGCAGAGAGGGCCCAGAGCTGCAGGAAGGAAGGGAGGAGGATGGAGCCTGGACTTGAGGGGAGGCCTCAAAAACTAACCCTGCGATGGGAGGTGGGAAGGCCTGGCCGTGTCTCTGGAGAGGTTGCATTGCTGCGTTCCTGAATGTGCACAAGGTCCTTGCTCATAGTGTCTGAACAGCACAAGTGTTTTCCAGGAACGGCACAGTTCATCCCTTGGATGGGACACCCGAAATGTGTGAGAGCCGGGTGGTTGTTTCCTGCCAGTATGGAGAGGAAGGAGCAATCCCTGTCAGCAGACTGCAGCTGGCTGTAGCTCCTACTAAATTCCTGGTCGTTTTTAGGAAGTTGGCCTTGCCTCTGGAAGTTCTTGGCACGTAGCATTTTTTCCTCACTGGAACTCTCTAATTGTTTTACTTTGCTTCATGTTGGTGTAGAATGGAGAGATGGGGAGAAGAGTGGGTAAGGATTGCTATCAGTGAGCTCTTCATGTTTCCAGCACTGTTTCTCAGAGTCTCATCACTGATGGTGCCAGTCTGGTGCTGCTGTGGCATTTTTAGTTCAAACAGAATCTTTAGTGCTTGATAGTTTTGTTAGTCCTGGTTTTATGAAGGGGTTTTATGTGTACGGGCTGTTCATCCAGACTAGTTGCTATGACCGAACTATTGTCAGTATTGGCAAAGAGGCTGATAAAGTGCCAGTTTCTCCTCCAAGTGATTGACAGGCTAAATGCAAGGTGGAAATCTAGGACTTAATTTCTTGGGGAACTGGAGAAAGGTTTGTTCTAGAAATAGTTGTGTTGGGGCTGGGGGAGCCCCAGGGGTACCTGGTAGCAAAGTTGCTGAAGAAGTGGCCAGATCCACACTGTGGTTTGTCCTGGAAGAAGGAATTTGAGACATGACTGGTTTCATAGCAAGGGTTCAGAAGCATTTGAGAAGACAGAGCAAGCAAAGAGAGATACAGCAGAAGGTGCACAAGCCATGGCTAAATGTTAGACAAGTAGTTTAAACTCCAGTGGATATGTGGATTGCAGTGACTCTTGTTCCTGACCTGTAAGCAGTTTTTCCATGGATGTTCATTCAATAACATGATGCTTCAGGTTGCAGAGCTCTCCTTTTGAAGCCCCTTGGTTAATGTTCCTCAAAGGCCTGTGGGTGGACTGAGGTTTTTTGAACTGTGAAATCTTGTTTGGAAATAAAAATTCCAAAAAAGTAGTCTAAGAAGCTGCTTCATGTTGTGAAAAACCACACTGTAGAACCATAAAAGCTGAGTTTTTCCACGTTGCTTTGGAAGCAGCTGAACTTTGTAACTTGGCATGTAAATAGAGCTCTTTGAAGAGCACATCCATGGCTGGAAGGAGGGGAGAGGGAAAGGCTGTGGCTGCTGAACAAGCTTCTGAGTGTGTAAGAAGCCACTGTGAGCATACTTGGTGAAGTGTCTGTTAGCACATGGAAGAGAAGTTTGCCCTGGGTTGAGGGTGAGGCACATACACCTAGAAGTGGCCAATGTGTCTCAGTGTAAATATGGAAATGGTAAAAAAGTGGCAGTTTGTGTATTTTAGAGCCTGGGCTGAGTGAGGGAGAGCACTGGGGCAGGTAGAGAAAGGTACCAGAGTGTTTTGATTGCTGAGGGAGATGATGGTGAGTGAGGATGCAGAGGGTCAGTGACACCTCCCTGGGCTCAATTCCAGGTCCTGGAGAGTTAGGATTTATGGTGCCTCTCACCATGCCAACAGCAGATTTCAGCATGGCATTTTGGGATCTGTACCTTACTCTATGGAGGTTGGGGGAGGGAGGACTTCTCTAACAACACACACACGAGGAGCACTTGGCTGGTGGCATGTCCTGGATTTGCTGTAGCCCAGCAGTGTTGGCAAGTGGAGATTGCTTTGCTGCTGAATCTGCTGCAGCGATGAAATCAGAAGGAAAATTCCCATTTAAAGCAGCATGAAAAAATATAACAGATTTAAAGAGCAGAAGAATGCAAGTCTCAGACCTTTCTGTAGAAACCATGGAGTACATTTGTTGCACTCACAGTGTGATCTCACAAACAGAAACTTCACACTTCATGTTTTAAGGAAGCAGCAGCCTGAGCTACCCTACCTGAAAGCATTTGCTGGTACCTTTTGTTAAAAGCCATAACTGACACAAGCTACAAGGCCAGAAACAATATTTTTTCAGTTGTACTTCTGCACTTCTTGGCACTTGTGTCGTTTTTTCCTTCTTGTGTGCAGGTTTTTCACTGAGCACTGAGGACAGAAACTAGTATCACAGTTGGTGCCTGTGTCAGCTCACAGAGGGACAGTGTCCTGTTTAACTTCTTTGAAACCCTCAATTCATGGCCCTTAACAAAAACCTGCAGAGGAATTCTGAGGAATTACATGAGTGACCAAACATAAACTTTTTGTACTTTGGATTTTTGGATGTTATTTTGTAGCTGAATTACCTTATGTTTCTGGTGCTCTCACTCTGAACACCGTGGAATGGAAGAGCACAGAGTTCTCGTGCCCCGCTCGGTGTTGGTGTGGTGCCTTGTGCCGTAGTTGTGCCTTGCTGTGCACATCATGAGCTTCCCAACGGTTTCCTGCGGCGTCGGAATGTGGTTGAGGTGTTGCCTATAGAGAAGAGCAAGAACAAATTCAGGGTATGTCATTTGTTCTGCTTTTACTGAAAGGTATGTAAAGCATAGTCCTAGGCTGCTCTGTTGCTCCTCTGCTGCTGA